>NW_028142286.1:0-99483 GCF_055691185.1 Crinia signifera | reverse complement strand
CTTCCGCTTTGGGGCCCAGCAACAGTTGGCAAGCCTGGGCATGGCAAGGGGCTTGTGGGCACCAGGTCCCGCCCACTTCCGCTTTGGGGCCCAGCAACAGTTGCCAGGGCAAGCCTGGGCATGGCAGAGGGCTGGAGGGCGCCAGACCCCGCCCACTTCCGCTTTGGGGGCCAGCAACAGTTGCCAGGGCAACCCTGGGCATGGCAGGGGGCTTAAGGGTGCCAGGCTCCGCCCACTTCCGCTTTGGGGGGCGAGCAACAGTTGGAAGGGCAACCCTGGGCATGGCAGGGGGCTTGAGGGCGCCAGGCCCCGCCCACTTCCGCTTTGGGGGCCAGCAACAGTTGCCAGGGCAACCCTGGGCATGGCAGGGGGATTGAGGGCGCCTGGCTCCGCCCACTTCCGCTTTGGGGCACAGCAACAGTTGCCAGGGCAAGCCTGGGCATGGCAGGGGGCCGGAGGGCGCCAGACCCCGCCCACTTCCACTTTGAGGGTCAGCAACAGTTGCCAGGGCAACCTTGGGCATGGCAGGGGCTGGAGGGCGCCAGGCCCCGCCCACTTCCGCTTTGGGGCCCAGCAACAGTTGCCAGGGCAACCCAGGGCATGGCAGGGGGCTGGAGGGCGCCTGGCCCTGCCCACTTCCGCTTTATGGCCCAGCAACAGTTGCCAGAACAAAACTTGGGCATGGCACGGGGCTTGTGGGCGCCAGGTCCCGCCCACTTCCGCTTTGGGGCCCAGCAACAGTTGCCAGGGCAAGCATGGGCATGGCAGGGGGCTTGAGGGTGCCTGGCTCCGCCCACTTCCGCTTTGGGGCCCAGCAACAGTTGCTAGGGCAACCCAGGGCATGGCAGGGGGCTGGAGGGCGCCTGGCCCCGCCCACTTCCGCTTTGGGGCCCAGCAACAGTTGCCAGGGCAAGTCTGGGCATGGCAGGGGGCTTGAGGGCGCCAGGCCCCGCCCACTTCCGCTTTGGGGGCCAGCAACAGTTGCCAGGGCAACCCTGGGCATGGCAGTGTGCTGGAATGCGCCAGACCCCGCCCACTTCCGCTTTGGGGCCCAGCAACAGTTGCCAGGGCAACCCTGGGCATGGCAGGGGGCTTAAGGGTGCCAGGCCCCGCCCACTTCCGCTTTGGGGCCCAGCAACAGTTGCCAGGGCAACCCTGGGCATGGCAGGGGGCTGGAGGGCGCCAGGCCCCGCCCACTTCCGTTTTGGGGGCCAGCAACAGTTGCCAGGGCGAGCCTAGGCATGGCAGGGGGCTTGAGGGTGCCAGGTCATTGCAGGGGGCTTGAGGGCGCCAAGCCCCGCCCACTTCCGTTTTGGGGGCCAGCAACAGTTGCCAGGGCAACCCTGGGCATGGCAGGGGGCTTGAGGGCGCCATGCCCCACCCACTTCCGCTTTGGGGGCCAGCAACAGTTGCCAGGGCGAGCCTGGACATGGCAGGGGGCTTGAGGGTGCCAGGTCCTGCCCACTTCCGCTTTGGGGCCCAGCAACAGTTGCCAGGGCAACCGTGGGCATGGCAGGGGCTGGAGGGCGCCAGGCCCCGCCCACTTCCGCTTTGGGGGCCAGCAACAGTTAACAGGGCAACCTTGGGCATGGCAGTGGGCTGGAGGGCGCCAGACACCGCCCCTCTTCCGCTTTGGGGCCCAGCAACAGTTGCCAGGGCAAGCCTGGGCATGGCAGGGGGCTTGTGGGCGCCAGGTCCCGCCCACTTCCGCTTTGGGGCCCAGCAACAGTTGCCAGGGCAAGCCTGGGCATGGCAGGGAGCTTGAGGGCGCCTGGCTCCGCCCACTTCCGCTTTGAGGGTCAGCAGCAGTTGCCAGGGCAAGCCTGGGCATTACAGGGGGCTTGAGGGCGCCAGGCCCCGCCCACTTTCGTTTTGGGGGCCAGCAACAGTTGCCAGGGCAACCCTGGGCATGGCAGGGGGCTGGAGGGCGACAGGCCCCACCCACTTCCGTTTTGGGGCCAGCAACAATTGCCAGGGCGAGCCTGGGCATGACAGGGGGCTTGAGGGCGCCAGGTCCCGCCCACTTCCGCTTTGGGGCCCAGCAACAGTTGCCAGGGCAAGCCTGGGCATGGCAGAAGGCTTGAGGGCGTCAGGCCCCGCTCACTTCCGCTTTGAGGGTCAGCAGCAGTTGCCAGGGCAAGCCTGGGCATGGCAGGGGGCTTTAGGGCGCCAGGCCCCGCCCACTTCCGCTTTGGGGGCCGGCAACCTTGAGCATGGCAGGGGGCTTGAGGGCGCCATGCCCCACCCACTTCTGCTTTGGGGGCCAGCAACAGCTGCCAGGGCAACCCTGGGCATGGCAGGGGGCTGGAGGGCGCCAGGCCCTGCCCACTTCCGCTTTGGGTCCCAGCAACAGTTGCCAGGGCAACCCAGGGCATGGCAGGGGGCTGGAGGGCGCCAGGCCCCGCTTACTTCCGCTTTGGGGGCCAGCAACAGTTGCCAGGGCAACCCTGGGCATTGCAGTGGGCTGGAGGGCGCCAGACCCCGCCCACTTCCGCTTTGGGGCTCAGCAACAGCTGCCAGGGCAACCCTGGGCATGGCAGTGGGCTGGAGGGCGCCAGACCCCGCCCACTTCCACTTTGAGGGTCAGCAACAGTTGCCAGGGCAACCCTGGGCATGGCAGGGGGCAGGAGGGCGCCAGGCCCCGCTTACTTCCGCTTTGGGGCCCAGCAACAGTTGCCAGGGCAACCCAGGGCATGGCAGGGGGCTGGAGGGCGCCTGGCCCCGCCCACTTCCGCTTTGGGGCCCAGCAACAGTTGCCAGGGCAAGCCTGGGCATGGCAGGGGGCTTGTGGGCGCCAGGTCCCGCCCACTTCCGCTTTGGGGCCCAGCAACAGTTGCGAGGGCAAGCCTGGGCATGGCAGGGGGCTTGAGGGCGCCTGGCTCCGCCCACTTCCGCTTTTGGGCCCAGCAACAGTTGCCAGGGCAACCCTGGGCATGGCAGGGGGCAGGAGGGCACCAGGCCCCGCTTACTTCCGCTTTGGGGCCCAGCAACAGTTGCCAGGGCAACCCAGGGCATGGCAGGGGGCTGGAGGGCGCCTGGCCCCGCCCACTTCCGCTTTGGGGCCCAGCAACAGTTGACAGGGCAAGCCTGGGCATGGCAGGGGGCTTGTGGGCGCCAGGTCCCGCCCACTTCCGCTTTGGGGCCCAGCAACAGTTGCGAGGGCAAGCCTGGGCATGGCAGGGGGCTTGAGGGCGCCTGGCTCCGCCCACTTCCGCTTTGGGGCCCAGCAACAGTTGCCAGGGCAAACCAGGGCATGGCAGGGGGCTGGAGGGCGCCTGGCCCCACCCACTTCCGCTTTGGGGCCCAGCAACATTTGCCAGGGCAAGCCTGGGCATGGCAGGGGGCTAGAGGACGCCAAGCCCCGCCCACTTCCGCTTTGAGGGCCAGCAACAGTTGCCAGGGCAACCCTGGGCATGGCAGTGGGCTGGAGGGCGCCAGACCCCGCCCACTTCCGCTTTGGAGCCCAGCAACAGCTGCCAGGGCAACCCTGGGCATGGCAGTGGGCTGGAGGGCGCCAGACCCCGCCCACTTTCACTTTGAGGGTCAGCAACAGTTGCCAGGGCAACCTTGGGCATGGCAGGGGGCTGGAGGGCGCCTGGCCCCGCCCACTTCCGCTTTGGGGCCCAGCAACAGTTGCCAGGGCAAGCCTGGGCATGGCAGGGGGCTTGAGGGCGCCAGGCCCCGCCCACATCCGCTTTGGGGCCCAGCAACAGTTGCCAGGGCAACCCAGGGCATGACAGGGGGCTGGAGGGTGCCTGGCCCCGCCCACTTCCGCTTTGGGGCCCAGCAACAGTTGCCAGGGCAAGCCTGGGCATGGCAGGGGGCTTGAGGGCGCCAGGCCCCGCCCACTTCCGCTTTGGGGGCCAGCAACAGTTGCCAGGGCAACCTTGGGCATGGCAGGGGGCTGGAGGGCGCCAGACACTGCCCACTTCCACTTTGAGGGTCAGCAACAGTTGCCAGGGCAACCCAGGGCATTGCAGGTGGCTGGAGGGCGCCTGGCCCCGCCCACTTCCGCTTTGGGGCCCAGCAACAGTTGCCAGGGCAAGCCTGGGCATGGCAGGGGGCTTGAGGGCGCCTGGCTCCGCCCACTTCCGCTTTGGGGCCCAGCAACAGTTGCCAGGGCAACCCAGGGCATGGCAGGGGGCTGGAGGGCGCCTGGCCCCGCCCACTTCCGCTTTGGGGCCCAGCAACAGTTGCCAGGGCAAGCCTGGGCATGGCAGGGGGCTTGTGGGCGCCAGGTCCCGCCCACTTCCGCTTTGGGGCCCAGCAACAGTTGCCAGGGCAAGCCTGGGCATGGCAGAGGGCTGGAGGGCGCCAGGCCCCGCCCACTTCCGCTTTGGGGGCCAGCAACAGTTGCCAGGGCAAGCCTGGGCATGGCAGGGGGCTTGTGGGCGCCAGGTCCCGCCCACTTCCGCTTTGGGGCCCAGCAACAGTTGCCAGGGCAAGCCTGGGCATGGCAGAGGGCTGGAGGGCGCCAGGCCCCGCCCACTTCCGCTTTGGGGGCCAGCAACAGTTGCCAGGGCAACCCTGGGCATGGCAGGGGGCTTAAGGGTGCCAGGCCCCGCCCACTTCCGCTTTGGGGGGCGAGCAACAGTTGGAAGGGCAACCCTGGGCATGGCAGGGGGCTTGAGGGCGCCAGGCCCCGCCCACTTCCGCTTTGGGGGCCAGCAACAGTTGCCAGGGCAACCCTGGGCATGGCAGGGAGATTGAGGGCGCCTGGCTCCGCCCACTTCCGCTTTGGGGCCCAGCAACAGTTGCCAGGGCAAGTCTGGGCATGGCAGGGGGCTGGAGGGCGCCTGGCCCCGCCCACTTCCGTTTTGGGGCCCAGCAATAGTTGCCAGGGCAACCCTGGGCATGGCAGGGGGCTTGAGGGCGCCATGCCCCGCCCACTTCCGCTTTGGGGGCCAGCAACAGCTGCCAGGGCAACCCTGGGCATGGCAGGGGGCTGGAGGGCGCCGGGCTCCGCCCACTTCCGCTTTGTGGCCCAGCAACAGTTGCCAGGGCAAGCCTGGGCATGGCAGGGTGCTTGAGGGCGCCAGGCCCCGCCCACTTCCGCTTTGGGGCCCAGCAACAGCTGCCAGGGCAACCCTGGGCATGGCAGTGTGCTGGAGGGCGCCAGGCCCCGCCCACTTCCGCTTTGAGGGTCAGCAACAGTTGCCAGGGCAACCCTGGGCATGGCAGGGGGCTGGAGGGCACCATGCCCCGCCAACTTCCGCTTTGGGGCTAGCAACAGTTGCCAAGGAAACCCTGGGCATGGCAGGGGGCTTGAGGGCGCCAGGCCCCGCCCACTTCCACTTTGGGGTCAGCAACAGTTGCCAGGGCAACCCTGGGCATGGCAGGGGGCTTGAGGGCGCCAGGCCCCGCCCACTTCCGCTTTGGGGGCCAGCAACAGTTGCCATGGCAACCCTGCGCATGGCAGGGGGCTTGAGGGCGACAGGACCCACCCACTTCCGCTTTGGGGGGCCAGCAATAGTTGGCAGGGCAACCCTGGGCATGGCAGGGGGCTTGAGGGCGCCAGGCCCCGCCCACTTCGGCTTTGGGGGCCAGCAACAGTTGCCAGGGCAACCCTGGGCATGGCAGGGGGCTGGAGGGCGCCAGGCCCCGCCCACTTCCGCTTTGAGGGCCAGCAACAGTTGCCAGGGAAACCCTGGGCATGGCAGGGGGCTGGAGGGCGCCAGGCACCGCCCACTTCCGCTTTGGGGCCCAGCAACAGTTGCCAGGGCAAGCCTGGGCATGGCAGGGTGCTTAAAGGCGCCAGGCCCCGCCCACTTCCGCTTTGGGGGCTAGCAACAGTTGCCAGGGCAACCTTGGGCATGGCAGGGTGCTTGAGGGCGCCAGGCCCCGCCCACTTCCGCTTTGGGGGGCCAGCAGCAGTTGGAACGGCAACCCTGGGCATGGCAGGGGGCTTGAGGCTGCCAGGCCCCGCCCACTTCCGCTTTGGGGGCCAGCAACAGCTGCCAGGGCAACCCTGGGCATGGCAGGGTGCTTGAGGGCGCCAGGACCCGCCCACTTCCGCTTTGGGGCCCAGCAACAGTTGCCAGGGCAACCCAGGGCATGGCAGGGGGCTGGAGGGCGCCTGGCCCCACCCACTTCCGCTTTGGGGCCCAGCAACAGTTGCCAGGGCAAGCCTGGGCATGGCAGGGTGCTGGAGGGCGCCAGACACTGCCCACTTCCACTTTGAGGGTCAGCAACAGTTGCCAGGGCAACCCAGGGCATGGCAGGGGCTGGAGGGCGCCTGGCCCCGCCCACTTCCGCTTTGGGGCCCAGCAACAGTTGCCAGGGCAAGCCTGGGCATGGCAGAGGGCTGGAGGGCGCCAGGCCCCGCCCACTTCCGCTTTGGGGGCCAGCAACAGTTGCCAGGGCAACCCTGGGCATGGCAGGGGGCTTAAGGGTGCCAGGCCCCGCCCACTTCCGCTTTGGGGGGCGAGCAACAGTTGGAAGGGCAACCCTGGGCATGGCAGGGGGCTTGAGGACGCCAGGCCCCTCCCACTTCCGCTTGGGGGGCCAGCAACAGTTGCCAGGGCAACCCTGGGCATGGCAGAAGGATTGAGGGCGCCTGGCTCCGCCCACTTCCGCTTTGGGGCCCAGCAACAGTTGCCAGGGCAAGTCTGTGCATGGCAGGGGGCCGGAGGGCGCCTGGCCCCGCCCACTTCCGCTTTAGGGGCCATCAACAGTTGCCAGGGCAACCCAGGGCATGGCAGGGGGCTGGAGGGCGCCTGGCCCCGCCCACTTCCGTTTTGGGGCCCAGCAACAGTTGCAAGGGCAAGCCTGGGCATGGCAGGGGGCTGGAGGGCGCCAGGTCCTGCCCACTTCTGCTTTGGGGCCCAGCAACAGCTGCCAGGGCAACCCTGTTCATGGCAGGGGGCTTGAAGGCGCCAGGCCCCGCCCACTTCCGCTTTGGGGGGCCAGCAATAGTTGGCAGGGCAACCCTGGGCATGGCAGGGCGCTTGAGGGCGCCAGGCCCCGCCCACTTCCGCTTTGGGGGCCAGCAACAGTTGCCAGGGCAACCCTGGGCATGGCAGGGGGCTGGAGGGCGCCAGGCCCCGCCCACTTCCGCTTTGAGGGCCCAGCAACAGTTGCCAGGGCAACCCTGGGCATGGCAGGGGGCTTGAGGGCGCCATGCCCCGCCCACTTCCGCTTTGGGGGCCAGCAACCGCTGCCAGGGCAACCCTGGGCATGGCAGGGGGCTGGAGGGCGCCGGGCTCCGCCCACTTCCGCTTTGGGGCCCAGCAACAGTTGCCAGGGCAAGCCTGGGCATGGCAGGGTGCTTGAGGGCGCCAGGCCCCGCCCACTTCCGCTTTGGGGCCCAGCAACAGCTGCCAGGGCAACCCTGGGCATGGCAGTGTGCTGGAGGGCGCCAGGCCCCGCCCACTTCCGCTTTGAGGGTCAGCAACAGTTGCCAGGGCAACCCTGGGCATGGCAGGGGGCTGGAGGGCACCATGCCCCGTCCACTTCCGCTTTGGGGCTAGCAACAGTTGCCAAGGAAACCCTGGGCATGGCAGGGGGCTTGAGGGCGCCAGGCCCCGCCCACTTCCACTTTGGGGTCAGCAACAGTTGCCAGGGCAACCCTGGGCATGGCAGGGGGCTTGAGGGCGCCAGGCCCCGCCCACTTCCGCTATGGGGGGCCAGCAACAGTTGCCATGGCAACCCTGCGCATGGCAGGGGGCTTGAGGGCGCCAGGACCCGCCCACTTCCGCTTTGGGGGGCCAGCAATAGTTGGCAGGGCAACCCTGGGCATGGCAGGGGGCTTGAGGGCGCCAGGCCCCGCCCACTTCGGCTTTGGGGGCCAGCAACAGTTGCCAGGGCAACCCTGGGCATGGCAGGGGGCTGGAGGGCGCCAGGCCCCGCCCACTTCCGCTTTGAGGGCCAGCAACAGTTGCCAGGGAAACCCTGGGCATGGCAGGGGGCTGGAGGGCGCCAGGCACCGCCCACTTCCGCTTTGGGGGCTAGCAACAGTTGCCAGGGCAACCTTGGGCATGGCAGGGTGCTTGAGGGCGCCAGGCCCCGCCCACTTCCGCTTTGGGGGGCCAGCAGCAGTTGGAACGGCAACCCTGGGCATGGCAGGGGGCTTGAGGCTGCCAGGCCCCGCCCACTTCCGCTTTGGGGGCCAGCAACAGCTGCCAGGGCAACCTTGGGCATGGCAGGGTGCTTGAGGGCGCCAGGACCCGCCCACTTCCGCTTTGGGGCCCAGCAACAGTTGCCAGGGCAACCCTGTGCATGGCAGGGGGCTGGAGGGCGCCAGGCCCCGCCCACTTCCGCTTTGGGGCCCAGCAACAGTTGCCAGGGCAACCCAGGGCATGGCAGGGGGCTGGAGGGCGCCTGGCCCCGCCCACTTCCGCTTTGGGGCCCAGCAACAGTTGCCAGGGCAACCCTGGGCATGGCAGGGTGCTTGAGGGCGCCAGGCCCCGCCCACTTCCGCTTTGGGGCCCAGCAACAGTTGCCAGGGCAACCCAGGGCATGGCAGGGGGCTGGAGGGCGCCTGGCCCTGCCCACTTCCGCTTTGGGGCCCAGCAACAATTACCAGGGCAACCCTGGGCATGGCAGTGGGCTGGAGGGCGCCAGACCCCGCCCACTTCCAGTTTGAGGGTCAGCAACAGTTGCCAGGGCAACCCTGGGCATGGCAGGGTGTTTGAGGGCGCCAGGCCCCGCCCACTTCCGCTTTGGGGCCCAGCAACAGTTGCCAGGGTAACCCAGGGCATGGCAGGGGGCTGGAGGGCGCCTGGCCCCGCCCACTTCCGCTTTGGGGCCCAGCAACAGTTGCCAGGGAAAGCCTGGGCATGGCAGTGGGCTGGAGGGCGCCAGACCCCGCCCACTTCCAGTTTGAGGGTCAGCAACAGTTGCCAGGGCAACCCTGGGCATGGCAGGGGGCTGGAGGGCGCCAGGCCCCGCCCACTTCCGCTTTGGGGCCCAGAAACATTTGCCAGGGCAACCCAGGGCATGGCAGGGGGCTGGAGGGCGCCTGGCCCCGCCCACTTCCGCTTTGGGGCCCAGCAACAGTTGCCAGGGCAACCCTGGGCATGGCAGGGGGCTGGAGGGCGCCAGGACCCGCCCACTTCCACTTTGGAGCCCAGAAACAGTTGCCAGGGCAACCCTGGGCATGGCAGGGGGCTGGAGGGCGCCAGGCCCCGCCCACTTCCGTTTTGGGGGCCAGCAACAGTTGCCAGGGCAATCCTGGGCATGACAGGGGGCTAAAGGGTGCCAGGCCCCGCCCACTTCCGCTTTGGGGGGCCAGCAACAGTTGCCAGGGCAACCCTGGGCATGGCAGGAGGCTTGAGGGCGCCAGGCCCCGCCCACTTCCGCTTTGGGGCCCAGCAACAGTTGCCAGGGCAAGCCTGGGCATGACAGGGGGCTTGTGGGCATCAGGTCCCGCCCACTTCCGCTTTGGGGCCCAGCAACAGTTGCCAGGGCAAGCCTGGGCATGGCAGGGGGCTTGAGGGCGCCATGCCCCACCCACTTCCGCTTTGGGGGCCAGCAACAGTTGCCAGGGCGAGCCTGGACATGGCAGGGGGCTTTAGGGTGCCAGGTCCTGCCCACTTCCGCTTTGGGGCCCAGCAACAGTTGCCAGGGCAACCGTGGGCATGGCAGGGGGCTGGAGGGCGCCAGGCCCCGCCCACTTCCGCTTTGGGGGCCAGCAACAGTTAACAGGGCAACCTTGGGCATGGCAGTGGGCTGGAGGGCGCCAGGTCCCGCCCACTTCCGCTTTGGGGCCCAGCAACAGTTGCCAGGGCAAGCCTGGGCATGGCAGGGGGCTTGAGGGCGCCTGTCTCCGCCCACTTCCGCTTTGAGGGTCAGCAGCAGTTGTCAGGGCAAGCCTGGGCATGGCAGGGGGCTTGAGGGCGCCAGGCCCCGCCCACTTTCGGTTTGGGGGGACAGCAACAGTTGCCAGGGCAACCCTGGGCATGGCAGGGGGCTGAAGGGCGCCAGGCCCCGCCCACTTCCGTTTTGGGGCCAGCAACAGTTGCCAGGCCGGGCCTGGGCATGACAGGGGGGCTTGAGGGCGCCAGGTCCCGCCCACTTCCGCTTTGGGGCCCAGCAACAGTTGCCAGGGCAAGCCTGGGCATGGCAGAAGGCTTGAGGGCGTCAGGCCCCGCCCACTTCCGCTTTGAGGGTCAGCAGCAGTTGCCAGGGCAAGCCTGGGCATGGCAGGGGGCTTTAGGGCGCCAGGCCCCGCCCACTTCCGCTTTGGGGGCCAGCAACCTTGGGCATGGCAGGGGGCTTGAGGGCGCCATGCCCCACCCACTTCCGCTTTGGGGGCCAGCAACAGCTGCCAGGGCAACCCTGGGCATGGCAGGGGGCTGGAGGGCGCCAGGCCCTTCCCACTTCCGTTTTGGGGCCCAGCAACAGTTGCCAGGGCAACCCAGGGCATGGCAGGGGGCTGGAGGCCGCCAGGCCACGCCCACTTCCGCTTTGGGGGCCAGCAACAGTTGCCAGGGCAACCATGGGCATGGCAGTGGGCTGGAGGGCGCCAGACCCCGCCCACTTCCGCTTTGGGGCTCAGCAACAGCTGCCAGGGCAACCCTGGGCATGGCAGTGGGCTGGAGGGCGCCAGACCCCGCCCACTTCCACTTTGAGGGTCAGCAACAGTTGCCAGGGCAACCCTGGGCATGGCAGGGGGCTGGAGGGCGCCAGGCCCCGCTTACTTCCGCTTTGGGGCCCAGCAACAGTTGCCAGGGCAACCCAGGGCATGGCAGGGGGCTGGAGGGCGCCTGGCCCCGCCCACTTCCGCTTTGGGGCCCAGCAACAGTTGCCAGGGCAAGCCTGGGCATGGCAGGGGGCTTAAGGGTGCCAGGTCCCGCCCACTACCGCTTTGGGGCCCAGCAACAGTTGCGAGGGCAACCCTGGGCATGGCAGGGGGCTTCAGGGCGCCAGGCCCCGCCCACTTCCGCTTTGAGGGCCAGCAACAGTTGCCAGGGCAACCCTGGGCATGGCAGTGGGCTGGAGGGCGCCAGACCCCGCCCACTTCCGCTTTGGAGCCCAGCAACAGCTGCCAAGGCAACCCTGGGCATGGCAGTGGGCTGGAGGGCGCCAGACCCCGCCCACTTTCACTTTGAGGGTCAGCAACAGTTGCCAGGGCAACCTTGGGCATGGCAGGGGGCTGGAGGGCGCCAGGCCCCGCCCACTTCCGTTTTGGGGCCCAGCAACAGTTGCCAGGGCAAGCCTGGGCATGGCAGGGGGCTTGAGGGCGCCAGGCCCCGCCCACTTCCGCTTTGGGGCCCAGCAACAGTTGCAAGGGCAACCCAGGGCATGGCAGGGGGCTGGAGGGCGCCAGACACTGCCCACTTCCACTTTGAGGGTCAGCAACAGTTGCCAGGGCAACCCAGGGCATTGCAGGCGGCTGGAGGGCGCCTGGCCCCGCCCACTTCCGCTTTGGGGCCCAGCCTGGGCATGGCAGGGGGCTTGTGGGCGCCAGGTCCCGCCCACTTCCGCTTTGGGGCCCAGCAACAGTTGCCAGGGCAAGCCTGGGCATGGCAGGGGGCTTGAGGGCGCCTGGCTCCGCCCACTTCCGCTTTGGGGCCCAGCAACAGTTGCCAGGGCAACCCAGGGCATGGCAGGGGGCTTAAGGGTGCCAGGCCCCGCCCACTTCCGCTTTGGGGGGCCAGCAACAGTTGGAAGGGCAACCCTGGGCATGGCAGGGGGCTTGAGGGCGCCAGGCCCCGCCCACTTCCGCTTTGGGGGCCAGCAACAGTTGCCAGGGCAACCCTGGGCATGGCAGGGGGATTGAGGGCGCCTGGCTCCGCCCACTTCCGCTTTGGGGCCCAGCAACAGTTGTCAGGGCAAGCCTGGGCATGGCAGGGGGCCGGAGGGCGCCAGGCCCCGACCACTTCCGCTTTAGGGGTCATCAACAGTTGCCAGGGCAACCCAGGGCATGGCAGGGGGCTGGAGGGCGCCTGGCCCCGCCCACTTCCGCTTTGGGGCCCAGCAACAGTTGCAAGGGCAAGCCTGGGCATGGCAGGGGGCTGGAGGGCGCCAGGTCCTGCCCACTTCTGCTTTGGGGCCCAGCAACAGCTGCCAGGGCAACCCTGTTCATGGCAGGGGGCTTGAAGGCGCCAGGCCCCGCCCACTTCCGCTTTGGGGGGCCAGCAACAGTTGGCAGGGCAACCCTGGGCATGGCAGGGCGCTTGAGGGCGCCAGGACCCACCCACTTCCGCTTTGGGGGCCAGCAACAGTTGCCAGGGCAACCCTGGGCATGGCAGGGGGCTGGTGGGCGCCAGGCCCCGCCCACTTCCGCTTTGAGGGCCAGCAACAGTTGCCAGGGAAAACCTTGGGCATGGCAGGGGGCTTGAGGGCGCCATGCCCCGCCCACTTCCGCTTTGGGGGCCAGCAACAGCTGCCAGGGCTACCCTGGGCATGGCAGGGGGCTGGAGGGCGCCGGGCCCCGCCCACTTCCGCTTTGGGGCCCAGCAACAGTTGCCAGGGCAAGCCTGGGCATGGCAGGGTGCTTGAGGGCGCCAGGCCCCGCCCACTTCCGCTTTGGGGCCCAGCAACAGCTGCCAGGGCAACCCTGGGCATGGCAGTGTGCTGGAGGGCGCCAGGCCCCGCCCACTTCCGCTTTGAGGGTCAGCAACAGTTGCCAGGGCAACCCTGGGCATGGCAGGGGGCTGGAGGGCACCATGCCCCGCCCACTTCCGCTTTGGGGCTAGCAACAGTTGCCAAGGAAACCCTGGGCATGGCAGGGGGCTTGAGGGCGCCAGGCCCCGCCAACTTCCACTTTGCGGTCAGCAACAGTTGCCAGGGCAACCCTGGGCATGGCAGGGGGCTTGAGGGCGCCATGCCCCGCCCACTTCCGCTTTGGGGGCCAGCAACCCTGGGCATGGCAGGGGGCTTGAGGGCGCCAGGCCCCGCCCACTTCCGCTTTGGGGACCAGCAATAGTTGGCAGGGCAACCCTGTGCATGGCAGGGGGCTTGAGGGCGCCAGGCCCCGCCCACTTCCGCTTTGGGGGCCAGCAACAGTTGCCAGGGCAACCCTGGGCATGGCAGGGTGCTGGAGGGCGCCAGGCCCCGCCCACTTCCGCTTTGAGGGCCAACAACAGTTGCCAGGGAAACCCTGGGCATGGCAGGGGGCTGGAGGGCGCCAGGCCCCGCCCACTTCTGCTTTGGGGCCCAGCAACAGTTGCCAGGGCAACCCTGGGCATGGCAGGGGGCTTGAGGGCGCCATGCCCCGCCCACTTCCGCTTTGGGGGCCAGCAACAGCTGCCAGGGCAACCCTGGGCATGGCAGGGGGCTGGAGGGCGCCAGGCCCCGCCCACTTCCGCTTTGGAGCCCAGAAACAGTTGCCAGGGCAACCCTGGGCATGGCAGGGGGCTGGAGGGCGCCAGGCCCCGCCCACTTCCGTTTTGGGGGCCAGCAACAGTTGCCAGGGCAATCCTGGGCATGGCAGGGGGCTAAAGGGTGCCAGGCCCCGCCCACTTCCGCTTTGGGGGGCCAGCAACAGTTGCCAGGGCAACCCTGGGCATGGCAGGGGGCTTGAGGGCGCCAGGCCCCGCCCACTTCCGCTTTGGGGCCCAGCAACAGTTGCCAGGGCAACCCTGGGCATGGCAGGGGGTTGGAGGGCGCCAGGCCCCGCCTACTTCCGTTTTGGGGGCCAGCAACAGTTGGCAGGGCAAGCCTGGGCATGGCAGGGGGCTGGAGGGCGCCAGGCCCCGCCCACTTCCGTTTTAGGGGCCAGCAACAGTTGCCAGGTTAACCCTGGGCATGGCAGGGGGCTGGAGGGCGCCAGGCCCCGCCCACTTCCGTTTTGGGGGCCAGCAACAGTTGCCTGGGCAACCCAGGGCATGGCAGGGGGCTGGAGGGCGCCTGGCCCCGCCCACTTCCGCTTTGGGGCCCAGCAACTGTTGCCAGGGCAAGCCTGGGCATGGCAGGGGGCTTGTGGGCGCCAGGTCCCGCCCACTTCCGCTTTGGGGCCCAGCAAGAGTTGCCAGGGCAAGCCTGGGCATGGCAGGGGGCTTGAGGGCGCCTGGCTCCACCCACTTCCGCATTGGGGCCCAGCATTAGTTGCTAGGGCAACCCAGGGCATGGCAGGGGGCTAGAGGGTGCCTGGCCCCGCCCACTTCCGCTTTGGGGCCCAGCAACAGTTGCCAGGGCAAGCCTGGGCATGGCAGGGGGCTGGAGGGCGCCAGTCCCCGCCCACTTCCGCTTTGGGGCCCAGCAACAGTTGCCAGGGCAACCCTGGGCATGACAGTGGACTGGAGGGCGCCAGACCCCGCCCACTTCCGCTTTGGGGCCCAGCAACAGCTGCCAGGGCAACCCTGGGCATGGCAGTGGGCTGGAGGGCGCCAGACCCCGCCCACTTCCAGTTTGAGGGTCAGCAACAGTTGCCAGGGCAACCCTGTGCATGGCAGGGGGCTGGAGGGCGCCAGGCCCCGCCCACTTCCGCTTTGGGGCCCATCAACAGTTGCCAGGGCAACCCAGGGCATGGCAGGGGGCTGGAGGGCGCCTGGCCCCGCCCACTTCCGCTTTGGGGCCCAGCAACAGTTGCCAGGGCAACCCAGGGCATGGCAGGGGGCTGGAGGGCGCCTGGCCCCGCCCACTTCCGCTTTGGGGCCCAGCAACAGTTGCCAGGGCAACCCTGGGCATGGCAGGGGGCTGGAGGGCGCCAGGACCCGCCCACTTCCACTTTGGAGCCCAGAAACAGTTGCCAGGGCAACCCTGGGCATGGCAGGGGGCTTAAGGGTGCCAGGCCCCGCCCACTTCCGCTTTGGGGGGCCAGCAACAGTTGGAAGGGCAACCCTGGGCATGGCAGGGGGCTTGAGGGCGCCAGGCCCCGCCCACTTCCGCTTTGGGGGCCAGCAACAGTTGCCAGGGCAACCCTGGGCATGGCAGGGGGATTGAGGGCGCCTGGCTCCGCCCACTTCCGCTTTGGGGCCCAGCAACAGTTGTCAGGGCAAGCCTGGGCATGGCAGGGGGCCGGAGGGCGCCAGGCCCCGACCACTTCCGCTTTAGGGGTCATCAACAGTTGCCAGGGCAACCCAGGGCATGGCAGGGGGCTGGAGGGCGCCTGGCCCCGCCCACTTCCGCTTTGGGGCCCAGCAACAGTTGCAAGGGCAAGCCTGGGCATGGCAGGGGGCTGGAGGGCGCCAGGTCCTGCCCACTTCTGCTTTGGGGCCCAGCAACAGCTGCCAGGGCAACCCTGTTCATGGCAGGGGGCTTGAAGGCGCCAGGCCCCGCCCACTTCCGCTTTGGGGGGCCAGCAACAGTTGGCAGGGCAACCCTGGGCATGGCAGGGCGCTTGAGGGCGCCAGGACCCACCCACTTCCGCTTTGGGGGCCAGCAACAGTTGCCAGGGCAACCCTGGGCATGGCAGGGGGCTGGTGGGCGCCAGGCCCCGCCCACTTCCGCTTTGAGGGCCAGCAACAGTTGCCAGGGAAAACCTTGGGCATGGCAGGGGGCTTGAGGGCGCCATGCCCCGCCCACTTCCGCTTTGGGGGCCAGCAACAGCTGCCAGGGCTACCCTGGGCATGGCAGGGGGCTGGAGGGCGCCGGGCCCCGCCCACTTCCGCTTTGGGGCCCAGCAACAGTTGCCAGGGCAAGCCTGGGCATGGCAGGGTGCTTGAGGGCGCCAGGCCCCGCCCACTTCCGCTTTGGGGCCCAGCAACAGCTGCCAGGGCAACCCTGGGCATGGCAGTGTGCTGGAGGGCGCCAGGCCCCGCCCACTTCCGCTTTGAGGGTCAGCAACAGTTGCCAGGGCAACCCTGGGCATGGCAGGGGGCTGGAGGGCACCATGCCCCGCCCACTTCCGCTTTGGGGCTAGCAACAGTTGCCAAGGAAACCCTGGGCATGGCAGGGGGCTTGAGGGCGCCAGGCCCCGCCAACTTCCACTTTGCGGTCAGCAACAGTTGCCAGGGCAACCCTGGGCATGGCAGGGGGCTTGAGGGCGCCATGCCCCGCCCACTTCCGCTTTGGGGGCCAGCAACCCTGGGCATGGCAGGGGGCTTGAGGGCGCCAGGCCCCGCCCACTTCCGCTTTGGGGACCAGCAATAGTTGGCAGGGCAACCCTGTGCATGGCAGGGGGCTTGAGGGCGCCAGGCCCCGCCCACTTCCGCTTTGGGGGCCAGCAACAGTTGCCAGGGCAACCCTGGGCATGGCAGGGTGCTGGAGGGCGCCAGGCCCCGCCCACTTCCGCTTTGAGGGCCAACAACAGTTGCCAGGGAAACCCTGGGCATGGCAGGGGGCTGGAGGGCGCCAGGCCCCGCCCACTTCTGCTTTGGGGCCCAGCAACAGTTGCCAGGGCAACCCTGGGCATGGCAGGGGGCTTGAGGGCGCCATGCCCCGCCCACTTCCGCTTTGGGGGCCAGCAACAGCTGCCAGGGCAACCCTGGGCATGGCAGGGGGCTGGAGGGCGCCAGGCCCCGCCCACTTCCGCTTTGGAGCCCAGAAACAGTTGCCAGGGCAACCCTGGGCATGGCAGGGGGCTGGAGGGCGCCAGGCCCCGCCCACTTCCGTTTTGGGGGCCAGCAACAGTTGCCAGGGCAATCCTGGGCATGGCAGGGGGCTAAAGGGTGCCAGGCCCCGCCCACTTCCGCTTTGGGGGGCCAGCAACAGTTGCCAGGGCAACCCTGGGCATGGCAGGGGGCTTGAGGGCGCCAGGCCCCGCCCACTTCCGCTTTGGGGCCCAGCAACAGTTGCCAGGGCAACCCTGGGCATGGCAGGGGGTTGGAGGGCGCCAGGCCCCGCCTACTTCCGTTTTGGGGGCCAGCAACAGTTGGCAGGGCAAGCCTGGGCATGGCAGGGGGCTGGAGGGCGCCAGGCCCCGCCCACTTCCGTTTTAGGGGCCAGCAACAGTTGCCAGGTTAACCCTGGGCATGGCAGGGGGCTGGAGGGCGCCAGGCCCCGCCCACTTCCGTTTTGGGGGCCAGCAACAGTTGCCTGGGCAACCCAGGGCATGGCAGGGGGCTGGAGGGCGCCTGGCCCCGCCCACTTCCGCTTTGGGGCCCAGCAACTGTTGCCAGGGCAAGCCTGGGCATGGCAGGGGGCTTGTGGGCGCCAGGTCCCGCCCACTTCCGCTTTGGGGCCCAGCAAGAGTTGCCAGGGCAAGCCTGGGCATGGCAGGGGGCTTGAGGGCGCCTGGCTCCACCCACTTCCGCATTGGGGCCCAGCATTAGTTGCTAGGGCAACCCAGGGCATGGCAGGGGGCTAGAGGGTGCCTGGCCCCGCCCACTTCCGCTTTGGGGCCCAGCAACAGTTGCCAGGGCAAGCCTGGGCATGGCAGGGGGCTGGAGGGCGCCAGTCCCCGCCCACTTCCGCTTTGGGGCCCAGCAACAGTTGCCAGGGCAACCCTGGGCATGACAGTGGACTGGAGGGCGCCAGACCCCGCCCACTTCCGCTTTGGGGCCCAGCAACAGCTGCCAGGGCAACCCTGGGCATGGCAGTGGGCTGGAGGGCGCCAGACCCCGCCCACTTCCAGTTTGAGGGTCAGCAACAGTTGCCAGGGCAACCCTGTGCATGGCAGGGGGCTGGAGGGCGCCAGGCCCCGCCCACTTCCGCTTTGGGGCCCATCAACAGTTGCCAGGGCAACCCAGGGCATGGCAGGGGGCTGGAGGGCGCCTGGCCCCGCCCACTTCCGCTTTGGGGCCCAGCAACAGTTGCCAGGGCAACCCAGGGCATGACAGGGGGCTGGAGGGCGCCTGGCCCCGCCCACTTCCGCTTTGGGGCCCAGCAACAGTTGCCAGGGCAACCCTGGGCATGGCAGTGGGCTGGAGGGCGCCAGACCCCGCCCACTTCCAGTTTGAGGGTCAGCAACAGTTGCCAGGGCAACCCTGGGTTTGGCAGGGGGCTGGAGGGCCCAAGGCCCCGCCCACTTCCGCTTTGGGGCCCAGAAAAAGTTGCCAGGGCAACCCAGGGCATGGCAGGGGGCTGGAGGGCGCCTGGCCCCGCCCACTTCCGCTTTGGGGCCCAGCAACAGTTGCCAGGGCAACCCTGGGCATGGCAGGGGGCTGGAGGGCGCCAGGACCCGCCCACTTCCACTTTGGAGCCCAGAAACAGTTGCCAGGGCAACCCTGGGCATGGCAGGGGGCTGAAGGGCGCCAGGCCCCGCCCACTTCCGTTTTGGGGGCCAGCAACAGTTGCCAGGGCAATCCTGGGCATGGCAGGGGGCTAAAGGGTGCCAGGCCCCGCCCACTTCCGCTTTGGGGGGCCAGCAACAGTTGCCAGGGCAACCCTGGGCATGGCAGGGGGCTTGAGGGCGCCAGGCCCCGCCCACTTCCGCTTTGGGGCCCAGCAACAGTTGCCAGGGCAACCCTGGGCATGGCAGGGGGTTGGAGGGCGCCAGGCCCCGCCTACTTCCGTTTTGGGGGCCAGCAACAGTTGGCAGGGCAAGCCTGGGCATGGCAGGGGGCTGGAGGGCGCCAGGCCCCGCCCACTTCCGTTTTAGGGGCCAGCAACAGTTGCCAGGTTAACCCTGGGCATGGCAGGGGGCTGGAGGGCGCCAGGCCCCGCCCACTTCCGTTTTGGGGGCCAGCAACAGTTGCCTGGGCAACCCAGGGCATGGCAGGGGGCTGGAGGGTGCCAGACCCCGCCCACTTCCGCTTTAGGGGTCAGCAACAGTTGTCTGCGCAACCCAGGGCATGACAGGGGGCTGGAGGGCGCCTGGCCCCGCCCACTTCCGCTTTGGGGCCCAGCAACAGTTGCCAGGGCAACCCTGGGCAAGGCAGGGGGCTTAAGGGTGCCAGGCCCCGCCCAAATCCGCTTTAGGGGTCATCAACAGTTGCCAGGGCAAGCCTGGGCATGGCAGGGGGCTTGAGGGCGCCAGGCCCCGCCCACTACCGCTTTGGGGGCCAGCAACAGTTGCCAGGGCAACCTTGGGCATGGCAGGGGGCTGGAGGGCGCCAGACACTGCCCACTTCCACTTTGAGGGTCAGCAACAGTTGCCAGGGCAACCCAGGGCATTGCAGGCGGCTGGAGGGCGCCTGGCCCCGCCCACTTCCGCTTTGGGGCCCAGCAACAGTTGCCAGGGCAAGCCTGGGCATGGCAGGGGGCTGGAGGGCCCAAGGCCCCGCCCACTTCCGCTTTGGGGCCCAGAAACAGTTGCCAGGGCAACCCAGGGCATGGCAGGGGGCTGGAGGGCGCCTGGCCCCGCCCACTTCCGCTTTGGGGCCCAGCAACAGTTGCCAGGGCAACCCTGGGCATGGCAGGGGGCTGGAGGGCGCCTGGCCCCGCCCACTTCCGCTTTGGGGCCCAGCAACAGTTGCCAGGGCAAGCCTGGGCATGGCAGAGGGCTGGAGGGCGCCAGACCCCGCCCACTTCCGCTTTGGGGGCCAGCAACAGTTGCCAGGGCAACCCTGGGCATGGCAGGGGGTTTAAGGGTGCCAGGCTCCGCCCACTTCCGCTTTGGGGGGCGAGCAACAGTTGGAAGGGCAACCCTGGGCATGGCAGGGGGCTTGAGGGCGCCAGGCCCCGCCCACTTCCGCTTTGGGGGCCAGCAACAGTTGCCAGGGCAACCCTGGGCATGGCAGGGGGATTGAGGGCGCCTGGCTCCGCCCACTTCCGCTTTGGGGCCCAGCAACAGTTGCCAGGGCAAGCCTGGGCATGGCAGGGGGCCGGAGGGCGCCAGACCCCGCCCACTTCCACTTTGAGGGTCAGCAACAGTTGCCAGGGCAACCTTGGGCATGGCAGGGGGCTGGAGGGCGCCAGGCCCCGCCCACTTCCGCTTTGGGGCCCAGCAACAGTTGCCAGGGCAACCCAGGGCATGGCAGGGGGCTGGAGGGCGCCTGGCCCTGCCCACTTCCGCTTTATGGCCCAGCAACAGTTGCCAGAACAAAACTTGGGCATGGCACGGGGCTTGTGGGCGCCAGGTCCCGCCCACTTCCGCTTTGGGGCCCAGCAACAGTTGCCAGGGCAAGCATGGGCATGGCAGGGGGCTTGAGAGTGCCTGGCTCCGCCCACTTCCGCTTTGGGGCCCAGCAACAGTTGCTAGGGCAACCCAGGGCATGGCAGGGGGCTGGAGGGCGCCTGGCCCCGCCCACTTCCGCTTTGGGGCCCAGCAACAGTTGCCAGGGCAAGTCTGGGCATGGCAGGGGGCTTGAGGGCGCCAGGCCCCGCCCACTTCCGCTTTGGGGGCCAGCAACAGTTGCCAGGGCAACCCTGGGCATGGCAGTGTGCTGGAAGGCGCCAGACCCCGCCCACTTCCGCTTTGGGGCCCAGCAACAGTTGCCAGGGCAACCCTGGGCATGGCAGGGGGCTTAAGGGTGCCAGGCCCCGCCCACTTCCGCTTTGGGGCCCAGCAACAGTTGCCAGGGCAACCCTGGGCATGGCAGGGGGCTGGAGGGCGCCAGGCCCCGCCCACTTCCGTTTTGGGGGCCAGCAACAGTTGCCAGGGCGAGCCTAGGCATGGCAGGGGGCTTGAGGGTGCCAGGTCATTGCAGGGGGCTTGAGGGCGCCAAGCCCCGCCCACTTCCGTTTTGGGGGCCAGCAACAGTTGCCAGGGCAACCCTGGGCATGGCAGGGGGCTTGAGGGCGCCATGCCCCACCCACTTCCGCTTTGGGGGCCAGCGACAGTTGCCAGGGCGAGCCTGGACATGGCAGGGGGCTTGAGGGTGCCAGGTCCTGCCCACTTCCGATTTGGGGCCCAGCAACAGTTGCCAGGGCAACCGTGGGCATGGCAGGGGCTGGAGGGCGCCAGGCCCCGCCCACTTCCGCTTTGGGGGCCAGCAACAGTTAACAGGGCAACCTTGGGCATGGCAGTGGGCTGGAGGGCGCCAGACACCGCCCACTTCCGCTTTGGGGCCCAGCAACAGTTGCCAGGGCAAGCCTGGGCATGGCAGGGGGCTTGTGGGCGCCAGGTCCCGCCCACTTCCGCTTTGGGGCCCAGCAACAGTTGCCAGGGCAAGCCTGGGCATGGCAGGGAGCTTGAGGGCGCCTGGCTCCGCCCACTTCCGCTTTGAGGGTCAGCAGCAGTTGCCAGGGCAAGCCTGGGCATTACAGGGGGCTTGAGGGCGCCAGGCCCCGCCCACTTTCGTTTTGGGGGCCAGCAACAGTTGCCAGGGCAACCCTGGGCATGGCAGTGTGCTGGAAGGCGCCAGACCCCGCCCACTTCCGCTTTGGGGCCCAGCAACAGTTGCCAGGGCAACCCTGGGCATGGCAGGGGGCTTAAGGGTGCCAGGCCCCGCCCACTTCCGCTTTGGGGCCCAGCAACAGTTGCCAGGGCAACCCTGGGCATGGCAGGGGGCTGGAGGGCGCCAGGCCCCGCCCACTTCCGTTTTGGGGGCCAGCAACAGTTGCCAGGGCAATCCTGGGCATGGCAGGGGGCTAAAGGGTGCCAGGCCCCGCCCACTTCCGCTTTGGGGGGCCAGCAACAGTTGCCAGGGCAACCCTGGGCATGGCAGGGGGCTTGAGGGCGCCAGGCCCCGCCCACTTCCGCTTTGGGGCCCAGCAACAGTTGCCAGGGCAACCCTGGGCATGGCAGGGGGTTGGAGGGCGCCAGGCCCCGCCTACTTCCGTTTTGGGGGCCAGCAACAGTTGGCAGGGCAAGCCTGGGCATGGCAGGGGGCTGGAGGGCGCCAGGCCCCGCCCACTTCCGTTTTAGGGGCCAGCAACAATTGCCAGGTTAACCCTGGGCATGGCAGGGGGCTGGAGGGCGCCAGGCCCCGCCCACTTCCGTTTTGGGGGCCAGCAACAGTTGCCTGGGCAACCCAGGGCATGGCATGGGGCTGGAGGGCGCCTGGCCCCGCCCACTTCCGCTTTGGGGCCCAGCAACAGTTGCCAGGGCAAGCCTGGGCATGGCAGGGGGCTTGTGGGCGCCAGGTCCCGCCCACTTCCGCTTTGGGGCCCAGCAAGAGTTGCCAGGGCAAGCCTGGGCATGGCAGGGGGCTTGAGGGCGCCTGGCTCCACCCACTTCCGCATTGGGGCCCAGCATTAGTTGCTAGGGCAACCCAGGGCATGGCAGGGGGCTAGAGGGTGCCTGGCCCCGCCCACTTCCGCTTTGGGGCCCAGCAACAGTTGCCAGGGCAAGCCTGGGCATGGCAGGGGGCTGGAGGGCGCCAGTCCCCGCCCACTTCCGCTTTGGGGCCCAGTAACAGTTGCCAGGGCAACCCTGGGCATGACAGTGGACTGGAGGGCGCCAGACCCCGCCCACTTCCGCTTTGGGGCCCAGCAACAGCTGCCAGGGCAACCCTGGGCATGGCAGTGGGCTGGAGGGCGCCAGACCCCGCCCACTTCCAGTTTGAGGGTCAGCAACAGTTGCCAGGGCAACCCTGTGCATGGCAGGGGGCTGGAGGGCGCCAGGCCCCGCCCACTTCCGCTTTGGGGCCCATCAACAGTTGCCAGGGCAACCCAGGGCATGGCAGGGGGCTGGTGGGCGCCTGGCCCCGCCCACTTCCGCTTTGGGGCCCAGCAACAGTTGCCAGGGCAACCCTGGGCATGGCAGGGTGCTTGAGGGCGCCAGGCCCCGCCCACTTCCGCTTTGGGGCCCAGCAACAGTTGCCAGGGCAACCCAGGGCATGGCAGGGGGCTGGAGGGCGCCTGGCCCTGCCCACTTCCGCTTTGGGGCCCAGCAACAGTTGCCAGGGCAACCCTGGGCATGGCAGTGGGCTGGAGGGCGCCAGACCCCGCCCACTTCCAGTTTGAGGGTCAGCAACAGTTGCCAGGGCAACCCTGGGCATGGCAGGGGGCTGGAGGGCGCCAGGCCCCGCCCACTTCCGCTTTGGGGCCCAGCAACAGTTGCCAGGGCAACCCAGGGCATGGCAGGGGGCTGGAGGGCGCCTGGCCCCGCCCACTTCCGCTTTGGGGCCCAGCAACAGTTGCCAGGGCAACCCTGGGCATGGCAGGGTGCTTGAGGGCGCCAGGCCCCGCCCACTTCCGCTTTGGGGCCCAGCAACAGTTGCCAGGGCAACCCAGGGCATGACAGGGGGCTGGAGGGCGCCTGGCCCCGCCCACTTCCGCTTTGGGGCCCAGCAACAGTTGCCAGGGCAACCCTGGGCATGGCAGTGGGCTGGAGGGCGCCATACCCCGCCCACTTCCAGTTTGAGGGTCAGCAACAGTTGCCAGGGCAACCCTGGGTTTGGCAGGGGGCTGGAGGGCCCAAGGCCCCGCCCACTTCCGCTTTGGGGCCCAGAAAAAGTTGCCAGGGCAACCCAGGGCATGGCAGGGGGCTGGAGGGCGCCTGGCCCCGCCCACTTCCGCTTTGGGGCCCAGCAACAGTTGCCAGGGCAACCCTGGGCATGGCAGGGGGCTGGAGGGCGCCAGGACCCGCCCACTTCCACTTTGGAGCCCAGAAACAGTTGCCAGGGCAACCCTGGGCATGGCAGGGGGCTGGAGGGCGCCAGGCCCCGCCCACTTCCGTTTTGGGGGCCAGCAACAGTTGCCAGGGCAATCCTGGGCATGGCAGGGGGCTAAAGGGTGCCAGGCCCCGCCCACTTCTGCTTTGGGGGGCCAGCAACAGTTGCCAGGGCAACCCTGGGCATGGCAGGGGGCTTGAGGGCGCCAGGCCCCGCCCACTTCCGCTTTGGGGCCCAGCAACAGTTGCCAGGGCAACCCTGGGCATGGCAGGGGGTTGGAGGGCGCCAGGCCCCGCCTACTTCCGTTTTGGGGGCCAGCAACAGTTGGCAGGGCAAGCCTGGGCATGGCAGGGGGCTGGAGGGCGCCAGGCCCCGCCCACTTCCGTTTTAGGGGCCAGCAACAGTTGCCAGGTTAACCCTGGGCATGGCAGGGGGCTGGAGGGCGCCAGGCCCCGCCCACTTCCGTTTTGGGGGCCAGCAACAGTTGCCTGGGCAACCCAGGGCATGGCAGGGGGCTGGAGGGCGCCAGACCCCGCCCACTTCCGCTTTAGGGGTCAGCAACAGTTGTCTGCGCAACCCAGGGCATGACAGGGGGCTGGAGGGCGCCTGGCCCCGCCCACTTCCGCTTTGGGGCCCAGCAACAGTTGCCAGGGCAACCCTGGGCAAGGCAGGGGGCTTAAGGGTGCCAGGCCCCGCCCAAATCCGCTTTAGGGGTCATCAACAGTTGCCAGGGCAAGCCTGGGCATGGCAGGGGGCTTGAGGGCGCCAGGCCCCGCCCACTACCGCTTTGGGGGCCAGCAACAGTTGCCAGGGCAACCTTGGGCATGGCAGGGGGCTGGAGGGCGCCAGACACTGCCCACTTCCACTTTGAGGGTCAGCAACAGTTGCCAGGGCAACCCAGGGCATTGCAGGCGGCTGGAGGGCGCCTGGCCCCGCCCACTTCCGCTTTGGGGCCCAGCAACAGTTGCCAGGGCAAGCCTGGGCATGGCAGGGGGCTTAAGGGTGCCAGGCCCCGCCCAAATCCGCTTTAGGGGTCATCAACAGTTGCCAGGGCAAGCCTGGGCATGGCAGGGGGCTTGTGGGCGCCAGGTCCCGCCCACTTCCGCTTTGGGGCCCAGCAACAGCTGCCAGGGCAACCCTGGGCATGGCAGTGGGCTGGAGGGCGCCAGACCCCGCCCACTTCCAGTTTGAGGGTCAGCAACAGTTGCCAGGGCAACCCTGTGCATGGCAGGGGGCTGGAGGGCGCCAGGCCCCGCCCACTTCCGCTTTGGGGCCCATCAACAGTTGCCAGGGCAACCCAGGGCATGGCAGGGGGCTGGTGGGCGCCTGGCCCCGCCCACTTCCGCTTTGGGGCCCAGCAACAGTTGCCAGGGCAACCCTGGGCATGGCAGGGTGCTTGAGGGCGCCAGGCCCCGCCCACTTCCGCTTTGGGGCCCAGCAACAGTTGCCAGGGCAACCCAGGGCATGGCAGGGGGCTGGAGGGCGCCTGGCCCTGCCCACTTCCGCTTTGGGGCCCAGCAACAGTTGCCAGGGCAACCCTGGGCATGGCAGTGGGCTGGAGGGCGCCAGACCCCGCCCACTTCCAGTTTGAGGGTCAGCAACAGTTGCCAGGGCAACCCTGGGCATGGCAGGGGGCTGGAGGGCGCCAGGCCCCGCCCACTTCCGCTTTGGGGCCCAGCAACAGTTGCCAGGGCAACCCAGGGCATGGCAGGGGGCTGGAGGGCGCCTGGCCCCGCCCACTTCCGCTTTGGGGCCCAGCAACAGTTGCCAGGGCAACCCTGGGCATGGCAGGGTGCTTGAGGGCGCCAGGCCCCGCCCACTTCCGCTTTGGGGCCCAGCAACAGTTGCCAGGGCAACCCAGGGCATGACAGGGGGCTGGAGGGCGCCTGGCCCCGCCCACTTCCGCTTTGGGGCCCAGCAACAGTTGCCAGGGCAACCCTGGGCATGGCAGTGGGCTGGAGGGCGCCATACCCCGCCCACTTCCAGTTTGAGGGTCAGCAACAGTTGCCAGGGCAACCCTGGGTTTGGCAGGGGGCTGGAGGGCCCAAGGCCCCGCCCACTTCCGCTTTGGGGCCCAGAAAAAGTTGCCAGGGCAACCCAGGGCATGGCAGGGGGCTGGAGGGCGCCTGGCCCCGCCCACTTCCGCTTTGGGGCCCAGCAACAGTTGCCAGGGCAACCCTGGGCATGGCAGGGGGCTGGAGGGCGCCAGGACCCGCCCACTTCCACTTTGGAGCCCAGAAACAGTTGCCAGGGCAACCCTGGGCATGGCAGGGGGCTGGAGGGCGCCAGGCCCCGCCCACTTCCGTTTTGGGGGCCAGCAACAGTTGCCAGGGCAATCCTGGGCATGGCAGGGGGCTAAAGGGTGCCAGGCCCCGCCCACTTCTGCTTTGGGGGGCCAGCAACAGTTGCCAGGGCAACCCTGGGCATGGCAGGGGGCTTGAGGGCGCCAGGCCCCGCCCACTTCCGCTTTGGGGCCCAGCAACAGTTGCCAGGGCAACCCTGGGCATGGCAGGGGGTTGGAGGGCGCCAGGCCCCGCCTACTTCCGTTTTGGGGGCCAGCAACAGTTGGCAGGGCAAGCCTGGGCATGGCAGGGGGCTGGAGGGCGCCAGGCCCCGCCCACTTCCGTTTTAGGGGCCAGCAACAGTTGCCAGGTTAACCCTGGGCATGGCAGGGGGCTGGAGGGCGCCAGGCCCCGCCCACTTCCGTTTTGGGGGCCAGCAACAGTTGCCTGGGCAACCCAGGGCATGGCAGGGGGCTGGAGGGCGCCAGACCCCGCCCACTTCCGCTTTAGGGGTCAGCAACAGTTGTCTGCGCAACCCAGGGCATGACAGGGGGCTGGAGGGCGCCTGGCCCCGCCCACTTCCGCTTTGGGGCCCAGCAACAGTTGCCAGGGCAACCCTGGGCAAGGCAGGGGGCTTAAGGGTGCCAGGCCCCGCCCAATCCGCTTTAGGGGTCATCAACAGTTGCCAGGGCAAGCCTGGGCATGGCAGGGGGCTTGAGGGCGCCAGGCCCCGCCCACTACCGCTTTGGGGGCCAGCAACAGTTGCCAGGGCAACCTTGGGCATGGCAGGGGGCTGGAGGGCGCCAGACACTGCCCACTTCCACTTTGAGGGTCAGCAACAGTTGCCAGGGCAACCCAGGGCATTGCAGGCGGCTGGAGGGCGCCTGGCCCCGCCCACTTCCGCTTTGGGGCCCAGCAACAGTTGCCAGGGCAAGCCTGGGCATGGCAGGGGGCTGGAGGGCCCAAGGCCCCGCCCACTTCCGCTTTGGGGCCCAGAAACAGTTGCCAGGGCAACCCAGGGCATGGCAGGGGGCTGGAGGGCGCCTGGCCCCGCCCACTTCCGCTTTGGGGCCCAGCAACAGTTGCCAGGGCAACCTGGGCATTGCAGGGGGCTGGAGGGCGCCTGGCCCCGCCCACTTCCGCTTTGGGGCCCAGCAACAGTTGCCAGGGCAAGCCTGGGCATGGCAGAGGGCTGGAGGGCGCCAGACCCGCCCACTTCCGCTTTGGGGGCCAGCAACAGTTGCCAGGGCAACCCTGGGCATGGCAGGGGGTTTAAGGGTGCCAGGCTCCGCCCACTTCCGCTTTGGGGGGCGAGCAACAGTTGGAAGGGCAACCCTGGGCATGGCAGGGGGCTTGAGGGCGCCAGGCCCCGCCCACTTCCGCTTTGGGGGCCAGCAACAGTTGCCAGGGCAACCCTGGGCATGGCAGGGGGATTGAGGGCGCCTGGCTCCGCCCACTTCCGCTTTGGGGCCCAGCAACAGTTGCCAGGGCAAGCCTGGGCATGGCAGGGGCCGGAGGGCGCCAGACCCCGCCCACTTCCACTTTGAGGGTCAGCAACAGTTGCCAGGGCAACCTTGGGCATGGCAGGGGGCTGGAGGGCGCCAGGCCCCGCCCACTTCCGCTTTAGGGCCCAGCAACAGTTGCCAGGGCAACCCAGGGCATGGCAGGGGGCTGGAGGGCGCCTGGCCCTGCCCACTTCCGCTTTATGGCCCAGCAACAGTTGCCAGAACAAACTTGGGCATGGCACGGGGCTTGTGGGCGCCAGGTCCCGCCCACTTCCGCTTTGGGGCCCAGCAACAGTTGCCAGGGCAAGCATGGGCATGGCAGGGGCTTGAGAGTGCCTGGCTCCGCCCACTTCCGCTTTGGGGCCCAGCAACAGTTGCTAGGGCAACCCAGGGCATGGCAGGGGGCTGGAGGGCGCCTGGCCCCGCCCACTTCCGCTTTGGGGCCCAGCAACAGTTGCCAGGGCAAGTCTGGGCATGGCAGGGGCTTGAGGGCGCCAGGCCCCGCCCACTTCCGCTTTGGGGGCCAGCAACAGTTGCCAGGACAAACCCTGGGCATGGCAGTGTGCTGGAGGGCGCCTGGCCCCGCCCACTTCCGCTTTGGGGCCCAGCAACAGTTGCCAGGGCAAGTCTGGGCATGGCAGGGGGCTTGAGGGCGCCAGGCCCCGCCCACTTCCGCTTTGGGGCCCAGCACACAGTTGCCAGGGCAACCCTGGGCATGGCAGGGGCTTAAGGGTGCCAGGCCCCGCCCACTTCCGCTTTGGGGCCCAGCAACAGTTGCCAGGGCAACCCTGGGCATGGCAGGGGGCTGGAGGGCGCCAGGCCCCGCCCACTTCCGTTTTGGGGGCCAGCAACAGTTGCCAGGGCGAGCCTAGGCATGGCAGGGGGCTTGAGGGTGCCAGGTCATTGCAAGGGGCTTGAGGGCGCCAAGCCCCGCCCACTTCCGTTTTGGGGGCCAGCAACAGTTGCCAGGGCAACCCTGGGCATGGCAGGGGGCTTGAGGGCCCCATGCCCCACCCACTTCCGCTTTGGGGGCCAGCAACAGTTGCCAGGGCGAGCCTGGACATGGCAGGGGGCTTGAGGGTGCCAGGTCCTGCCCACTTCCGCTTTGGGGCCCAGCAACAGTTGCCAGGGCAACCGTGGGCATGGCAGGGGCTGGAGGGCGCCAGGCCCCGCCCACTTCCGCTTTGGGGGCCAGCAACAGTTAACAGGGCAACCTTGGGCATGGCAGTGGGCTGGAGGGCGCCAGACACCGCCCCTCTTCCGCTTTGGGGCCCAGCAACAGTTGCCAGGGCAAGCCTGGGCATGGCAGGGGGCTTGTGGGCGCCAGGTCCCGCCCACTTCCGCTTTGGGGCCCAGCAACAGTTGCCAGGGCAAGCCTGGGCATGGCAGGGAGCTTGAGGGCGCCTGGCTCCGCCCACTTCCGCTTTGAGGGTCAGCAGCAGTTGCCAGGGCAAGCCTGGGCATTACAGGGGGCTTGAGGGCGCCAGGCCCCGCCCACTTTCGTTTTGGGGGCCAGCAACAGTTGCCAGGGCAACCCTGGGCATGGCAGGGGGATGGAGGGCGACAGGCCCCGCCCACTTCCGTTTTGGGGCCAGCAACAATTGCCAGGGCGAGCCTGGGCATGACAGGGGGCTTGAGGGCGCCAGGTCCCGCCCACTTCCGCTTTGGGGCCCAGCAACAGTTGCCAGGGCAAGCCTGGGCATGGCAGAAGGCTTGAGGGCGTCAGGCCCCGCTCACTTCCGCTTTGAGGGTCAGCAGCAGTTGCCAGGGCAAGCCTGGGCATGGCAGGGGGCTTTAGGGCGCCAGGCCCCGCCCACTTCCGCTTTGGGGGCCGGCAACCTTGAGCATGGCAGGGGGCTTGAGGGCGCCATGCCCCACCCACTTCTGCTTTGGGGGCCAGCAACAGCTGCCAGGGCAACCCTGGGCATGGCAGGGGGCTGGAGGGCGCCAGGCCCTGCCCACTTCCGCTTTGGGGCCCAGCAACAGTTGCCAGGGCAACCCAGGGCATGGCAGGGGGCTGGAGGGTGCCAGGCCCCGCTTACTTCCGCTTTGGGGGCCAGCAACAGTTGCCAGGGCAACCCTGGGCATTGCAGTGGGCTGGAGGGCGCCATACCCCGCCCACTTCCGCTTTGGGGCTCAGCAACAGCTGCCAGGGCAACCCTGGGCATGGCAGTGGGCTGGAGGGCGCCAGACCCCGCCCACTTCCACTTTGAGGGTCAGCAACAGTTGCCAGGGCAACCCTGGGCATGGCAGGGGGCAGGAGGGCGCCAGGCCCCGCTTACTTCCGCTTTGGGGCCCAGCAACAGTTGCCAGGGCAACCCAGGGCATGGCAGGGGGCTGGAGGGCGCCTGGCCCCGCCCACTTCCGCTTTGGGGCCCAGCAACAGTTGCCAGGGCAAGCCTGGGCATGGCAGGGGGCTTGTGGGCGCCAGGTCCCGCCCACTTCCGCTTTGGGGCCCAGCAACAGTTGCGAGGGCAAGCCTGGGCATGGCAGGGGGCTTGAGGGCGCCTGGCTCCGCCCACTTCCGCTTTGGGGCCCAGCAACAGTTGCCAGGGCAACCCTGGGCATGGCAGGGGGCAGGAGGGCACCAGGCCCCGCTTACTTCCGCTTTGGGGCCCAGCAACAGTTGCCAGGGCAACCCAGGGCATGGCAGGGGGCTGGAGGGCGCCTGGCCCCGCCCACTTCCGCTTTGGGGCCCAGCAACAGTTGACAGGGCAAGCCTGGGCATGGCAGGGGGCTTGTGGGCGCCAGGTCCCGCCCACTTCCGCTTTGGGGCCCAGCAACAGTTGCGAGGGCAAGCCTGGGCATGGCAGGGGGCTTGAGGGCGCCTGGCTCCGCCCACTTCCGCTTTGGGGCCCAGCAACAGTTGCCAGGGCAAACCAGGGCATGGCAGGGGGCTGGAGGGCGCCTGGCCCCGCCCACTTCCGCTTTGGGGCCCAGCAACATTTGCCAGGGCAAGCCTGGGCATGGCAGGGGGCTAGAGGGCGCCAAGCCCCGCCCACTTCCGCTTTGAGGGCCAGCAACAGTTGCCAGGGCAACCCTGGGCATGGCAGTGGGCTGGAGGGCGCCAGACCCCGCCCACTTCCGCTTTGGAGCCCAGCAACAGCTGCCAGGGCAACCCTGGGCATGGCAGTGGGCTGGAGGGCGCCAGACCCCGCCCACTTTCACTTTGAGGGTCAGCAACAGTTGCCAGGGCAACCCAGGGCATGACAGGGGGCTGGAGGGCGCCTGGCCCCGCCCACTTCCGCTTTGGGGCCCAGCAACAGTTGCCAGGGCAAGCCTGGGCATGGCAGGGGGCTTGAGGGCGCCAGGCCCCGCCCACTTCCGCTTTGGGGGCCAGCAACAGTTGCCAGGGCAACCTTGGGCATGGCAGGGGGCTGGAGGGCGCCAGACACTGCCCACTTCCACTTTGAGGGTCAGCAACAGTTGCCAGGGCAACCCAGGGCATTGCAGGCGGCTGGAGGGCGCCTGGCCCCGCCCACTTCCGCTTTGGGGCCCAGCAACAGTTGCCAGGGCAAGCCTGGGCATGGCAGGGGGCTTGTGGGCGCCAGGTCCCGCCCACTTCCGCTTTGGGGCCCAGCAACAGTTGCCAGGGCAAGCCTGGGCATGGCAGGGGGCTTGAGGGCGCCTGGCTCCGCCCACTTCCGCTTTGGGGCCCAGCAACAGTTGCCAGGGCAACCCAGGGCATGGCAGGGGGATGGAGGGCGCCTGGCCCCGCCCACTTCCGCTTTGGGGCCCAGCAACAGTTGCCAGGGCAAGCCTGGGCATGGCAGAGGGCTGGAGGGCGCCAGGCCCCGCCCACTTCCGCTTTGGGGGCCAGCAACAGTTGCCAGGGCAACCCTGGGCATGGCAGGGGGCTTAAGGGTGCCAGGCCCCGCCCACTTCCGCTTTGGGGGGCGAGCAACAGTTGGAAGGGCAACCCTGGGCATGGCAGGGGGCTTGAGGGCGCCAGGCCCCGCCCACTTCCGCTTTGGGGGCCAGCAACAGTTGCCAGGGCAACCCTGGGCATGGCAGGGAGATTGAGGGCGCCTGGCTCCGCCCACTTCCGCTTTGGGGCCCAGCAACAGTTGCCAGGGCAAGTCTGGGCATGGCAGGGGGCCGGAGGGCGCCAGGCCCCGACAACTTCCGCTTTAAGGGTCATCAAAAGTTGCCAGGGCAACCCAGGGCATGGCAGGGGGCTGGAGGGCGCCTGGCCCCGCCCACTTCCGTTTTGGGGCCCAGCAATAGTTGCAAGGGCAAGCCTGGGCATGGCAGGGGGCTGGAGGGCGCCAGGTCCTGCCCACTTCTGCTTTGGGGCCCAGCAACAGCTGCCAGGGCAACCCTGTTCATGGCAGGGGGCTTGAAGGCGCCAGGCCCCGCCCACTTCCGCTTTGGGGGGCCAGCAATAGTTGGCAGGGCAATCCTGGGCATGGCAGGGCGCTTGAGGGCGCCAGGCCCCGCCCACTTCCGCTTTGGGGGCCAGCAACAGTTTCCAGGGCAACCCTGGGCATGGCAGGGGGCTGGAGGGCGCCAGGCCCCGCCCACTTCCGCTTTGAGGGCCAGCAACAGTTGCCAGGGCAACCCTGGGCATGGCAGGGGGCTTGAGGGCGCCATGCCCCGCCCACTTCCGCTTTGGGGGCCAGCAACAGCTGCCAGGGCAACCCTGGGCATGGCAGGGGGCTGGAGGGCGCCGGGCTCCGCCCACTTCCGCTTTGTGGCCCAGCAACAGTTGCCAGGGCAAGCCTGGGCATGGCAGGGTGCTTGAGGGCGCCAGGCCCCGCCCACTTCCGCTTTGGGGCCCAGCAACAGCTGCCAGGGCAACCCTGGGCATGGCAGTGTGCTGGAGGGCGCCAGGCCCCACCCACTTCCGCTTTGAGGGTCAGCAACAGTTGCCAGGGCAACCCTGGGCATGGCAGGGGGCTGGAGGGCACCATGCCCCGCCCACTTCCGCTTTGGGGCTAGCAACAGTTGCCAAGGAAACCCTGGGCATGGCAGGGGGCTTGAGGGCGCCAGGCCCCGCCCACTTCCACTTTGGGGTCAGCAACAGTTGCCAGGGCAACCCTGGGCATGGCAGGGGGCTTGAGGGCGCCAGGCCCCGCCCACTTCCGCTTTGGGGGCCAGCAACAGTTGCCATGGCAACCCTGCGCATGGCAGGGGGCTTGAGGGCGACAGGACCCACCCACTTCCGCTTTGGGGGGCCAGCAATAGTTGGCAGGGCAACCCTGGGCATGGCAGGGGGCTTGAGGGCGCCAGGCCCCGCCCACTTCGGCTTTGGGGGCCAGCAACAGTTGCCAGGGCAACCCTGGGCATGGCAGGGGGCTGGAGGGCGCCAGGCCCCGCCCACTTCCGCTTTGAGGGCCAGCAACAGTTGCCAGGGAAACCCTGGGCATGGCAGGGGGCTGGAGGGCGCCAGGCACCGCCCACTTCCGCTTTGGGGCCCAGCAACAGTTGCCAGGGCAAGCCTGGGCATGGCAGGGTGCTCAAAGGCGCCAGGCCCCGCCCACTTCCGCTTTGGGGGCTAGCAACAGTTGCCAGGGCAACCTTGGGCATGGCAGGGTGCTTGAGGGCGCCAGGCCCCGCCCACTTCCGCTTTGGGGGGCCAGCAGCAGTTGGAACGGCAACCCTGGGCATGGCAGGGGGCTTGAGGCTGCCAGGCCCCGCCCACTTCCGCTTTGGGGGCCAGCAACAGCTGCCAGGGCAACCCTGGGCATGGCAGGGTGCTTGAGGGCGCCAGGACCCGCCCACTTCCGCTTTGGGGCCCAGCAACAGTTGCCAGGGCAACCCAGGGCATGGCAGGGGGCTGGAGGGCGCCTGGCCCCGCCCACTTCCGCTTTAGGGCCCAGCAACAGTTGCCAGGGCAAGCCTGGGCATGGCAGGGTGCTGGAGGGCGCCAGACACTGCCCACTTCCACTTTGAGGGTCAGCAACAGTTGCCAGGGCAACCCAGGGCATTGCAGGCGGCTGGAGGGCGCCTGGCCCCGCCCACTTCCGCTTTGGGGCCCAGCAACAGTTGCCAGGGCAAGCCTGGGCATGGCAGGGGGCTTGTGGGCGCCAGGTCCCGCCCACTTCCGCTTTGGGGCCCAGCAACAGTTGCCAGGGCAAGCCTGGGCATGGCAGGGGGCTTGAGGGCGCCTGGCTCCGCCCACTTCCGCTTTGGGGCCCAGCAACAGTTGCCAGGGCAACCCAGGGCATGGCAGGGGGCTGGAGGGCGCCAGGCCCCGCCCACTTCCGCTTTGGGGCCCAGCAACAGTTGCCAGGGCAAGCCTGGGCATGGCAGAGGGCTGGAGGGCGCCAGGCCCCGCCCACTTCCGCTTTGGGGGCCAGCAACAGTTGCCAGGGCAACCCTGGGCATGGCAGGGGGCTTAAGGGTGCCAGGCCCCGCCCACTTCCGCTTTGGGGGGCGAGCAACAGTTGGAAGGGCAACCCTGGGCATGGCAGGGGGCTTGAGGGCGCCAGGCCCCTCCCACTTCCGCTTGGGGGGCCAGCAACAGTTGCCAGGGCAACCCTGGGCATGGCAGAAGGATTGAGGGCGCCTGGCTCCGCCCACTTCCGCTTTGGGGCCCAGCAACAGTTGCCAGGGCAAGTCTGTGCATGGCAGGGGGCCGGAGGGCGCCTGGCCCCGCCCACTTCCGCTTTAGGGGCCATCAACAGTTGCCAGGGCAACCCAGGGCATGGCAGGGGGCTGGAGGGCGCCTGGCCCCGCCCACTTCCGTTTTGGGGCCCAGCAACAGTTGCAAGGGCAAGCCTGGGCATGGCAGGGGGCTGGAGGGCGCCAGGTCCTGCCCACTTCTGCTTTGGGGCCCAGCAACAGCTGCCAGGGCAACCCTGTTCATGGCAGGGGGCTTGAAGGCGCCAGGCCCCGCCCACTTCCGCTTTGGGGGGCCAGCAATAGTTGGCAGGGCAACCCTGGGCATGGCAGGGCGCTTGAGGGCGCCAGGCCCCGCCCACTTCCGCTTTGGGGGCCAGCAACAGTTGCCAGGGCAACCCTGGGCATGGCAGGGGGCTTGAGGGCGCCATGCCCCGCCCACTTCCGCTTTGGGGGCCAGCAACAGCTGCCAGGGCAACCCTGGGCATGGCAGGGGGCTGGAGGGCGCCGGGCTCCGCCCACTTCCGCTTTGGGGCCCAGCAACAGTTGCCAGGGCAAGCCTGGGCATGGCAGGGTGCTTGAGGGCGCCAGGCCCTGCCAACTTCCGCTTTGGGGCCCAGCAACAGCTGCCAGGGCAACCCTGGGCATGGCAGTGTGCTGGAGGGCGCCAGGCCCCGCCCACTTCCGCTTTGAGGGTCAGCAACAGTTGCCAGGGCAACCCTGGGCATGGCAGGGGGCTGGAGGGCACCATGCCCCGCCCACTTCCGCTTTGGGGCTAGCAACAGTTGCCAAGGAAACCCTGGGCATGGCAGGGGGCTTGAGGGCGCCAGGCCCCGCCCACTTCCGCTTTGGGGGGCAGCAACAGTTGCCATGGCAACCCTGCGCATGGCAGGGGGCTTGAGGGCGCCAGGACCCGCCCACTTCCGCTTTGGGGGGCCAGCAATAGTTGGCAGGGCAACCCTGGGCATGGCAGGGGGCTTGAGGGCGCCAGGCCCCGCCCACTTCGGCTTTGGGGGCCAGCAACAGTTGCCAGGGCAACCCTGGGCATGGCAGGGGGCTGGAGGGCGCCAGGCCCCGCCCACTTCCGCTTTGAGGGCCAGCAACAGTTGCCAGGGAAACCCTGGGCATGGCAGGGGGCTGGAGGGCGCCAGGCACCGCCCACTTCCGCTTTGGGGCCCAGCAACAGTTGCCAGGGCAAGCCTGGGCATGGCAGGGTGCTTAAAGGCGCCAGGCCCCGCCCACTTCCGCTTTGGGGGCTAGCAACAGTTGCCAGGGCAACCTTGGGCATGGCAGGGTGCTTGAGGGCGCCAGGCCCCGCCCACTTCCGCTTTGGGGGGCCAGCAGCAGTTGGAACGGCAACCCTGGGCATGGCAGGGGGCTTGAGGCTGCCAGGCCCCGCCCACTTCCGCTTTGGGGACCAGCAACAGCTGCCAGGGCAACCTTGGGCATGGCAGGGTGCTTGAGGGCGCCAGGACCCGCCCACTTCCGCTTTGGGGCCCAGCAACAGTTGCCAGGGCAACCCTGTGCATGGCAGGGGGCTGGAGGGCGCCAGGCCCCGCCCACTTCCGCTTTGGGGCCCAGCAACAGTTGCCAGGGCAACCCAGGGCATGGCAGGGGGCTGGAGGGCGCCTGGCCCCGCCCACTTCCGCTTTGGGGCCCAGCAACAGTTGCCAGGGCAACCCTGGGCATGGCAGGGTGCTTGAGGGCGTCAGGCCCCGCCCACTTCCGCTTTGGGGCCCAGCAACAGTTGCCAGGGCAACCCAGGGCATGGCAGGGGGCTGGAGGGTGCCTGGCCCTGCCCACTTCCGCTTTGGGGCCCAGCAACAGTTACCAGGGCAACCCTGGGCATGGCAGTGGGCTGGAGGGCGCCAGACCCCGCCCACTTCCAGTTTGAGGGTCAGCAACAGTTGCCAGGGCAACCCTGGGCAGTGCAGGGTGTTTGAGGGCGCCAGGCCCCGCCCACTTCCGCTTTGGGGCCCAGCAACAGTTGCCAGGGTAACCCAGGGCATGGCAGGGGGCTAGAGGGCGCCTGGCCCCGCCCACTTCCGCTTTGGGGCCCAGCAACAGTTGCCAGGGAAAGCCTGGGCATGGCAGTGGGCTGGAGGGCGCCAGACCCCGCCCACTTCCAGTTTGAGGGTCAGCAACAGTTGCCAGGGCAACCCTGGGCATGGCAGGGGGCTGGAGGGCGCCAGGCCCCGCCCACTTCCGCTTTGGGGCCCAGAAACATTTGCCAGGGCAACCCAGGGCATGGCAGGGGGCTGGAGGGCGCCTGGCCCCGCCCACTTCCGCTTTGGGGCCCAGCAACAGTTGCCAGGGCAACCCTGGGCATGGCAGGGGGCTGGAGGGCGCCAGGACCCGCCCACTTCCACTTTGGAGCCCAGAAACAGTTGCCAGGGCAACCCTGGGCATGGCAGGGGGCTGGAGGGCGCCAGGCCCCGCCCACTTCCGTTTTGGGGGCCAGCAACAGTTGCCAGGGCAATCCTGGGCATGACAGGGGGCTAAAGGGTGCCAGGCCCCGCCCACTTCCGCTTTGGGGGGCCAGCAACAGTTTCCAGGGCAACCCTGGGCATGGCAGGAGGCTTGAGGGCGCCAGGCCCCGCCCACTTCCGCTTTGGGGCCCAGCAACAGTTGCCAGGGCAAGCCTGGGCATGACAGGGGGCTTGTGGGCGCCAGGTCCCGCCCACTTCCGCTTTGGGGCCCAGCAACAGTTGCCAGGGCAAGCCTGGGCATGGCAGGGGGCTTGAGGGCGCCATGCCCCACCCACTTCCGCTTTGGGGGCCAGCAACAGTTGCCAGGGCGAGCCTGGACATGGCAGGGGGCTTTAGGGTGCCAGGTCCTGCCCACTTCCGCTTTGGGGCCCAGCAACAGTTGCCAGGGCAACCGTGGGCATGGCAGGGGGCTGGAGGGCGCCAGGCCCCGCCCACTTCCGCTTTGGGGGCCAGCAACAGTTAACAGGGCAACCTTGGGCATGGCAGTGGGCTGTAGGGCGCCAGACACCGCCCACTTCCGCTTTGGGGCCCAGCAATAGTTGCCAGGGCAAGCCTGGGCATGGCAGGGGGCTTGTGGGCGCCAGGTCCCGCCCACTTCCGCTTTGGGGCGCAGCAACAGTTGCCAGGGCAAGCCTGGGCATGGCAGGGCGCTTGAGGGCGCCTGGCTCCGCCCACTTCCGCTTTGAGGGTCAGCAGCAGTTGTCAGGGCAAGCCTGGGCATGGCAGGGGGCTTGAGGGCGCCAGGCCCCGCCCACTTTCGGTTTGGGGGACAGCAACAGTTGCCAGGGCAACCCTGGGCATGGCAGGGGGCTGGAGGGCGCCAGGCCCCGCCCACTTCCGTTTTGGGGCCAGCAACAGTTGCCAGGCCGGGCCTGGGCATAACAGGGGGCTTGAGGGCGCCAGGTCCCGCCCACTTCCGCTTTGGGGCCCAGCAACAGTTGCCAGGGCAAGCCTGGGCATGGCAGAAGGCTTGAGGGCGTCAGGCCCCGCCCACTTCCGCTTTGAGGGTCAGCAGCAGTTGCCAGGGCATGCCTGGGCATGGCAGGGGGCTTTAGGGCGCCAGGCCCCGCCCACTTCCGCTTTGGGGGCCGGCAACCTTGGGCATGGCAGGGGGCTTGAGGGCGCCATGCCCCACCCACTTCCGCTTTGGGGGCCAGCAACAGCTGCCAGGGCAACCCTGGGCATGGCAGGGGGCTGGAGGGCGCCAGGCCCTTCCCACTTCCGTTTTGGGGCCCAGCAACAGTTGCCAGGGCAACCCAGGGCATGGCAGGGGGCTGGAGGCCGCCAGGCCACGCCCACTTCCGCTTTGGGGGCCAGCAACAGTTGCCAGGGCAACCATGGGCATGGCAGTGGGCTGGAGGGCGCCAGACCCCGCCCACTTCCGCTTTGGGGCTCAGCAACAGCTGCCAGGGCAACCCTGGGCATGGCAGTGGGCTGGAGGGCGCCAGACCCCGCCCACTTCCACTTTGAGGGTCAGCAACAGTTGCCAGGGCAACCCTGGGCATGGCAGGGGGCTGGAGGGCGCCAGGCCCCGCTTACTTCCGCTTTGGGGCCCAGCAACAGTTGCCAGGGCAACCCAGGGCATGGCAGGGGGCTGGAGGGCGCCTGGCCCCGCCCACTTCCGCTTTGGGGCCCAGCAACAGTTGCCAGGGCAAGCCTGGGCATGGCAGGGGGCTTAAGGGTGCCAGGTCCCGCCCACTACCGCTTTGGGGCCCAGCAACAGTTGCGAGGGCAACCCTGGGCATGGCAGGGGGCTTCAGGGCGCCAGGCCCCGCCCACTTCCGCTTTGAGGGCCAGCAACAGTTGCCAGGGCAACCCTGGGCATGGCAGTGTGCTGGAAGGCGCCAGACCCCGCCCACTTCCGCTTTGGGGCCCAGCAACAGTTGCCAGGGCAACCCTGGGCATGGCAGGGGGCTTAAGGGTGCCAGGCCCCGCCCACTTCCGCTTTGGGGCCCAGCAACAGTTGCCAGGGCAACCCTGGGCATGGCAGGGGGCTGGAGGGCGCCAGGCCCCGCCCACTTCCGTTTTGGGGGCCAGCAACAGTTGCCAGGGCGAGCCTAGGCATGGCAGGGGGCTTGAGGGTGCCAGGTCATTGCAGGGGGCTTGAGGGCGCCAAGCCCCGCCCACTTCCGTTTTGGGGGCCAGCAACAGTTGCCAGGGCAACCCTGGGCATGGCAGGGGGCTTGAGGGCGCCATGCCCCACCCACTTCCGCTTTGGGGGCCAGCGACAGTTGCCAGGGCGAGCCTGGACATGGCAGGGGGCTTGAGGGTGCCAGGTCCTGCCCACTTCCGATTTGGGGCCCAGCAACAGTTGCCAGGGCAACCGTGGGCATGGCAGGGGCTGGAGGGCGCCAGGCCCCGCCCACTTCCGCTTTGGGGGCCAGCAACAGTTAACAGGGCAACCTTGGGCATGGCAGTGGGCTGGAGGGCGCCAGACACCGCCCACTTCCGCTTTGGGGCCCAGCAACAGTTGCCAGGGCAAGCCTGGGCATGGCAGGGGGCTTGTGGGCGCCAGGTCCCGCCCACTTCCGCTTTGGGGCCCAGCAACAGTTGCCAGGGCAAGCCTGGGCATGGCAGGGAGCTTGAGGGCGCCTGGCTCCGCCCACTTCCGCTTTGAGGGTCAGCAGCAGTTGCCAGGGCAAGCCTGGGCATTACAGGGGGCTTGAGGGCGCCAGGCCCCGCCCACTTTCGTTTTGGGGGCCAGCAACAGTTGCCAGGGCAACCCTGGGCATGGCAGTGTGCTGGAAGGCGCCAGACCCCGCCCACTTCCGCTTTGGGGCCCAGCAACAGTTGCCAGGGCAACCCTGGGCATGGCAGGGGGCTTAAGGGTGCCCGGCCCCGCCCACTTCCGCTTTGGGGCCCAGCAACAGTTGCCAGGGCAACCCTGGGCATGGCAGGGGGCTGGAGGGCGCCAGGCCCCGCCCACTTCCGTTTTGGGGGCCAGCAACAGTTGCCAGGGCAATCCTGGGCATGGCAGGGGGCTAAAGGGTGCCAGGCCCCGCCCACTTCCGCTTTGGGGGGCCAGCAACAGTTGCCAGGGCAACCCTGGGCATGGCAGGGGGCTTGAGGGCGCCAGGCCCCGCCCACTTCCGCTTTGGGGCCCAGCAACAGTTGCCAGGGCAACCCTGGGCATGGCAGGGGGTTGGAGGGCGCCAGGCCCCGCCTACTTCCGTTTTGGGGGCCAGCAACAGTTGGCAGGGCAAGCCTGGGCATGGCAGGGGGCTGGAGGGCGCCAGGCCCCGCCCACTTCCGTTTTAGGGGCCAGCAACAGTTGCCAGGTTAACCCTGGGCATGGCAGGGGGCTGGAGGGCGCCAGGCCCCGCCCACTTCCGTTTTGGGGGCCAGCAACAGTTGCCTGGGCAACCCAGGGCATGGCATGGGGCTGGAGGGCGCCTGGCCCCGCCCACTTCCGCTTTGGGGCCCAGCAACAGTTGCCAGGGCAAGCCTGGGCATGGCAGGGGGCTTGTGGGCGCCAGGTCCCGCCCACTTCCGCTTTGGGGCCCAGCAAGAGTTGCCAGGGCAAGCCTGGGCATGGCAGGGGGCTTGAGGGCGCCTGGCTCCACCCACTTCCGCATTGGGGCCCAGCATTAGTTGCTAGGGCAACCCAGGGCATGGCAGGGGGCTAGAGGGTGCCTGGCCCCGCCCACTTCCGCTTTGGGGCCCAGCAACAGTTGCCAGGGCAAGCCTGGGCATGGCAGGGGGCTGGAGGGCGCCAGTCCCCGCCCACTTCCGCTTTGGGGCCCAGTAACAGTTGCCAGGGCAACCCTGGGCATGACAGTGGACTCGAGGGCGCCAGACCCCGCCCACTTCCGCTTTGGGGCCCAGCAACAGCTGCCAGGGCAACCCTGGGCATGGCAGTGGGCTGGAGGGCGCCAGACCCCGCCCACTTCCAGTTTGAGGGTCAGCAACAGTTGCCAGGGCAACCCTGTGCATGGCAGGGGGCTGGAGGGCGCCAGGCCCCGCCCACTTCCGCTTTGGGGCCCATCAACAGTTGCCAGGGCAACCCAGGGCATGGCAGGGGGCTGGTGGGCGCCTGGCCCCGCCCACTTCCGCTTTGGGGCCCAGCAACAGTTGCCAGGGCAACCCTGGGCATGGCAGGGTGCTTGAGGGCGCCAGGCCCCGCCCACTTCCGCTTTGGGGCCCAGCAACAGTTGCCAGGGCAACCCAGGGCATGGCAGGGGGCTGGAGGGCGCCTGGCCCTGCCCACTTCCGCTTTGGGGCCCAGCAACAGTTGCCAGGGCAACCCTGGGCATGGCAGTGGGCTGGAGGGCGCCAGACCCCGCCCACTTCCAGTTTGAGGGTCAGCAACAGTTGCCAGGGCAACCCTGGGCATGGCAGGGGGCTGGAGGGCGCCAGGCCCCGCCCACTTCCGCTTTGGGGCCCAGCAACAGTTGCCAGGGCAACCCAGGGCATGGCAGGGGGCTGGAGGGCGCCTGGCCCCGCCCACTTCCGCTTTGGGGCCCAGCAACAGTTGCCAGGGCAACCCTGGGCATGGCAGGGTGCTTGAGGGCGCCAGGCCCCGCCCACTTCCGCTTTGGGGCCCAGCAACAGTTGCCAGGGCAACCCAGGGCATGACAGGGGGCTGGAGGGCGCCTGGCCCCGCCCACTTCCGCTTTGGGGCCCAGCAACAGTTGCCAGGGCAACCCTGGGCATGGCAGTGGGCTGGAGGGCGCCATACCCCGCCCACTTCCAGTTTGAGGGTCAGCAACAGTTGCCAGGGCAACCCTGGGTTTGGCAGGGGGCTGGAGGGCCCAAGGCCCCGCCCACTTCCGCTTTGGGGCCCAGAAAAAGTTGCCAGGGCAACCCAGGGCATGGCAGGGGGCTGGAGGGCGCCTGGCCCCGCCCACTTCCGCTTTGGGGCCCAGCAACAGTTGCCAGGGCAACCCTGGGCATGGCAGGGGGCTGGAGGGCGCCAGGACCCGCCCACTTCCACTTTGGAGCCCAGAAACAGTTGCCAGGGCAACCCTGGGCATGGCAGGGGGCTGGAGGGCGCCAGGCCCCGCCCACTTCCGTTTTGGGGGCCAGCAACAGTTGCCAGGGCAATCCTGGGCATGGCAGGGGGCTAAAGGGTGCCAGGCCCCGCCCACTTCTGCTTTGGGGGGCCAGCAACAGTTGCCAGGGCAACCCTGGGCATGGCAGGGGGCTTGAGGGCGCCAGGCCCCGCCCACTTCCGCTTTGGGGCCCAGCAACAGTTGCCAGGGCAACCCTGGGCATGGCAGGGGGTTGGAGGGCGCCAGGCCCCGCCTACTTCCGTTTTGGGGGCCAGCAACAGTTGGCAGGGCAAGCCTGGGCATGGCAGGGGGCTGGAGGGCGCCAGGCCCCGCCCACTTCCGTTTTAGGGGCCAGCAACAGTTGCCAGGTTAACCCTGGGCATGGCAGGGGGCTGGAGGGCGCCAGGCCCCGCCCACTTCCGTTTTGGGGGCCAGCAACAGTTGCCTGGGCAACCCAGGGCATGGCAGGGGGCTGGAGGGCGCCAGACCCCGCCCACTTCCGCTTTAGGGGTCAGCAACAGTTGTCTGCGCAACCCAGGGCATGACAGGGGGCTGGAGGGCGCCTGGCCCCGCCCACTTCCGCGTTGGGGCCCAGCAACAGTTGCCAGGGCAACCCTGGGCAAGGCAGGGGGCTTAAGGGTGCCAGGCCCCGCCCAAATCCGCTTTAGGGGTCATCAACAGTTGCCAGGGCAAGCCTGGGCATGGCAGGGGGCTTGAGGGCGCCAGGCCCCGCCCACTACCGCTTTGGGGGCCAGCAACAGTTGCCAGGGCAACCTTGGGCATGGCAGGGGGCTGGAGGGCGCCAGACACTGCCCACTTCCACTTTGAGGGTCAGCAACAGTTGCCAGGGCAACCCAGGGCATTGCAGGCGGCTGGAGGGCGCCTGGCCCCGCCCACTTCCGCTTTGGGGCCCAGCAACAGTTGCCAGGGCAAGCCTGGGCATGGCAGGGGGCTGGAGGGCCCAAGGCCCCGCCCACTTCCGCTTTGGGGCCCAGAAACAGTTGCCAGGGCAACCCAGGGCATGGCAGGGGGCTGGAGGGCGCCTGGCCCCGCCCACTTCCGCTTTGGGGCCCAGCAACAGTTGCCAGGGCAACCCTGGGCATTGCAGGGGGCTGGAGGGCGCCTGGCCCCGCCCACTTCCGCTTTGGGGCCCAGCAACAGTTGCCAGGGCAAGCCTGGGCATGGCAGAGGGCTGGAGGGCGCCAGACCCCGCCCACTTCCGCTTTGGGGGCCAGCAACAGTTGCCAGGGCAACCCTGGGCATGGCAGGGGGTTTAAGGGTGCCAGGCTCCGCCCACTTCCGCTTTGGGGGGCGAGCAACAGTTGGAAGGGCAACCCTGGGCATGGCAGGGGGCTTGAGGGCGCCAGGCCCCGCCCACTTCCGCTTTGGGGGCCAGCAACAGTTGCCAGGGCAACCCTGGGCATGGCAGGGGGATTGAGGGCGCCTGGCTCCGCCCACTTCCGCTTTGGGGCCCAGCAACAGTTGCCAGGGCAAGCCTGGGCATGGCAGGGGGCCGGAGGGCGCCAGACCCCGCCCACTTCCACTTTGAGGGTCAGCAACAGTTGCCAGGGCAACCTTGGGCATGGCAGGGGGCTGGAGGGCGCCAGGCCCCGCCCACTTCCGCTTTAGGGCCCAGCAACAGTTGCCAGGGCAACCCAGGGCATGGCAGGGGGCTGGAGGGCGCCTGGCCCTGCCCACTTCCGCTTTATGGCCCAGCAACAGTTGCCAGAACAAAACTTGGGCATGGCACGGGGCTTGTGGGCGCCAGGTCCCGCCCACTTCCGCTTTGGGGCCCAGCAACAGTTGCCAGGGCAAGCATGGGCATGGCAGGGGGCTTGAGAGTGCCTGGCTCCGCCCACTTCCGCTTTGGGGCCCAGCAACAGTTGCTAGGGCAACCCAGGGCATGGCAGGGGGCTGGAGGGCGCCTGGCCCCGCCCACTTCCGCTTTGGGGCCCAGCAACAGTTGCCAGGGCAAGTCTGGGCATGGCAGGGGGCTTGAGGGCGCCAGGCCCCGCCCACTTCCGCTTTGGGGGCCAGCAACAGTTGCCAGGACAACCCTGGGCATGGCAGTGTGCTGGAGGGCGCCTGGCCCCGCCCACTTCCGCTTTGGGGCCCAGCAACAGTTGCCAGGGCAAGTCTGGGCATGGCAGGGGGCTTGAGGGCGCCAGGCCCCGCCCACTTCCGCTTTGGGGCCCAGCAACAGTTGCCAGGGCAACCCTGGGCATGGCAGGGGGCTTAAGGGTGCCAGGCCCCGCCCACTTCCGCTTTGGGGCCCAGCAACAGTTGCCAGGGCAACCCTGGGCATGGCAGGGGGCTGGAGGGCGCCAGGCCCCGCCCACTTCCGTTTTGGGGGCCAGCAACAGTTGCCAGGGCGAGCCTAGGCATGGCAGGGGGCTTGAGGGTGCCAGGTCATTGCAAGGGGCTTGAGGGCGCCAAGCCCCGCCCACTTCCGTTTTGGGGGCCAGCAACAGTTGCCAGGGCAACCCTGGGCATGGCAGGGGGCTTGAGGGCCCCATGCCCCACCCACTTCCGCTTTGGGGGCCAGCAACAGTTGCCAGGGCGAGCCTGGACATGGCAGGGGGCTTGAGGGTGCCAGGTCCTGCCCACTTCCGCTTTGGGGCCCAGCAACAGTTGCCAGGGCAACCGTGGGCATGGCAGGGGCTGGAGGGCGCCAGGCCCCGCCCACTTCCGCTTTGGGGGCCAGCAACAGTTAACAGGGCAACCTTGGGCATGGCAGTGGGCTGGAGGGCGCCAGACACCGCCCCTCTTCCGCTTTGGGGCCCAGCAACAGTTGCCAGGGCAAGCCTGGGCATGGCAGGGGGCTTGTGGGCGCCAGGTCCCGCCCACTTCCGCTTTGGGGCCCAGCAACAGTTGCCAGGGCAAGCCTGGGCATGGCAGGGAGCTTGAGGGCGCCTGGCTCCGCCCACTTCCGCTTTGAGGGTCAGCAGCAGTTGCCAGGGCAAGCCTGGGCATTACAGGGGGCTTGAGGGCGCCAGGCCCCGCCCACTTTCGTTTTGGGGGCCAGCAACAGTTGCCAGGGCAACCCTGGGCATGGCAGGGGGCTGGAGGGCGACAGGCCCCGCCCACTTCCGTTTTGGGGCCAGCAACAATTGCCAGGGCGAGCCTGGGCATGACAGGGGGCTTGAGGGCGCCAGGTCCCGCCCACTTCCGCTTTGGGGCCCAGCAACAGTTGCCAGGGCAAGTCTGGGCATGGCAGGGGGCTTGAGGGCGCCAGGCCCCGCCCACTTCCGCTTTGGGGGCCAGCAACAGTTGCCAGGACAACCCTGGGCATGGCAGTGTGCTGGAGGGCGCCTGGCCCCGCCCACTTCCGCTTTGGGGCCCAGCAACAGTTGCCAGGGCAAGTCTGGGCATGGCAGGGGGCTTGAGGGCGCCAGGCCCCGCCCACTTCCGCTTTGGGGCCCAGCAACAGTTGCCAGGGCAACCCTGGGCATGGCAGGGGGCTTAAGGGTGCCAGGCCCCGCCCACTTCCGCTTTGGGGCCCAGCAACAGTTGCCAGGGCAACCCTGGGCATGGCAGGGGGCTGGAGGGCGCCAGGCCCCGCCCACTTCCGTTTTGGGGGCCAGCAACAGTTGCCAGGGCGAGCCTAGGCATGGCAGGGGGCTTGAGGGTGCCAGGTCATTGCAAGGGGCTTGAGGGCGCCAAGCCCCGCCCACTTCCGTTTTGGGGGCCAGCAACAGTTGCCAGGGCAACCCTGGGCATGGCAGGGGGCTTGAGGGCCCCATGCCCCACCCACTTCCGCTTTGGGGGCCAGCAACAGTTGCCAGGGCGAGCCTGGACATGGCAGGGGGCTTGAGGGTGCCAGGTCCTGCCCACTTCCGCTTTGGGGCCCAGCAACAGTTGCCAGGGCAACCGTGGGCATGGCAGGGGCTGGAGGGCGCCAGGCCCCGCCCACTTCCGCTTTGGGGGCCAGCAACAGTTAACAGGGCAACCTTGGGCATGGCAGTGGGCTGGAGGGCGCCAGACACCGCCCCTCTTCCGCTTTGGGGCCCAGCAACAGTTGCCAGGGCAAGCCTGGGCATGGCAGGGGGCTTGTGGGCGCCAGGTCCCGCCCACTTCCGCTTTGGGGCCCAGCAACAGTTGCCAGGGCAAGCCTGGGCATGGCAGGGAGCTTGAGGGCGCCTGGCTCCGCCCACTTCCGCTTTGAGGGTCAGCAGCAGTTGCCAGGGCAAGCCTGGGCATTACAGGGGGCTTGAGGGCGCCAGGCCCCGCCCACTTTCGTTTTGGGGGCCAGCAACAGTTGCCAGGGCAACCCTGGGCATGGCAGGGGGCTGGAGGGCGACAGGCCCCGCCCACTTCCGTTTTGGGGCCAGCAACAATTGCCAGGGCGAGCCTGGGCATGACAGGGGGCTTGAGGGCGCCAGGTCCCGCCCACTTCCGCTTTGGGGCCCAGCAACAGTTGCCAGGGCAAGCCTGGGCATGGCAGAAGGCTTGAGGGCGTCAGGCCCCGCTCACTTCCGCTTTGAGGGTCAGCAGCAGTTGCCAGGGCAAGCCTGGGCATGGCAGGGGGCTTTAGGGCGCCAGGCCCCGCCCACTTCCGCTTTGGGGGCCGGCAACCTTGAGCATGGCAGGGGGCTTGAGGGCGCCATGCCCCACCCACTTCTGCTTTGGGGGCCAGCAACAGCTGCCAGGGCAACCCTGGGCATGGCAGGGGGCTGGAGGGCGCCAGGCCCTGCCCACTTCCGCTTTGGGGCCCAGCAACAGTTGCCAGGGCAACCCAGGGCATGGCAGGGGGCTGGAGGGTGCCAGGCCCCGCTTACTTCCGCTTTGGGGGCCAGCAACAGTTGCCAGGGCAACCCTGGGCATTGCAGTGGGCTGGAGGGCGCCATACCCCGCCCACTTCCGCTTTGGGGCTCAGCAACAGCTGCCAGGGCAACCCTGGGCATGGCAGTGGGCTGGAGGGCGCCAGACCCCGCCCACTTCCACTTTGAGGGTCAGCAACAGTTGCCAGGGCAACCCTGGGCATGGCAGGGGGCAGGAGGGCGCCAGGCCCCGCTTACTTCCGCTTTGGGGCCCAGCAACAGTTGCCAGGGCAACCCAGGGCATGGCAGGGGGCTGGAGGGCGCCTGGCCCCGCCCACTTCCGCTTTGGGGCCCAGCAACAGTTGCCAGGGCAAGCCTGGGCATGGCAGGGGGCTTGTGGGCGCCAGGTCCCGCCCACTTCCGCTTTGGGGCCCAGCAACAGTTGCGAGGGCAAGCCTGGGCATGGCAGGGGGCTTGAGGGCGCCTGGCTCCGCCCACTTCCGCTTTGGGGCCCAGCAACAGTTGCCAGGGCAACCCTGGGCATGGCAGGGGGCAGGAGGGCACCAGGCCCCGCTTACTTCCGCTTTGGGGCCCAGCAACAGTTGCCAGGGCAACCCAGGGCATGGCAGGGGGCTGGAGGGCGCCTGGCCCCGCCCACTTCCGCTTTGGGGCCCAGCAACAGTTGACAGGGCAAGCCTGGGCATGGCAGGGGGCTTGTGGGCGCCAGGTCCCGCCCACTTCCGCTTTGGGGCCCAGCAACAGTTGCGAGGGCAAGCCTGGGCATGGCAGGGGGCTTGAGGGCGCCTGGCTCCGCCCACTTCCGCTTTGGGGCCCAGCAACAGTTGCCAGGGCAAACCAGGGCATGGCAGGGGGCTGGAGGGCGCCTGGCCCCGCCCACTTCCGCTTTGGGGCCCAGCAACATTTGCCAGGGCAAGCCTGGGCATGGCAGGGGGCTAGAGGGCGCCAAGCCCCGCCCACTTCCGCTTTGAGGGCCAGCAACAGTTGCCAGGGCAACCCTGGGCATGGCAGTGGGCTGGAGGGCGCCAGACCCCGCCCACTTCCGCTTTGGAGCCCAGCAACAGCTGCCAGGGCAACCCTGGGCATGGCAGTGGGCTGGAGGGCGCCAGACCCCGCCCACTTTCACTTTGAGGGTCAGCAACAGTTGCCAGGGCAACCCAGGGCATGACAGGGGGCTGGAGGGCGCCTGGCCCCGCCCACTTCCGCTTTGGGGCCCAGCAACAGTTGCCAGGGCAAGCCTGGGCATGGCAGGGGGCTTGAGGGCGCCAGGCCCCGCCCACTTCCGCTTTGGGGGCCAGCAACAGTTGCCAGGGCAACCTTGGGCATGGCAGGGGGCTGGAGGGCGCCAGACACTGCCCACTTCCACTTTGAGGGTCAGCAACAGTTGCCAGGGCAACCCAGGGCATTGCAGGCGGCTGGAGGGCGCCTGGCCCCGCCCACTTCCGCTTTGGGGCCCAGCAACAGTTGCCAGGGCAAGCCTGGGCATGGCAGGGGGCTTGTGGGCGCCAGGTCCCGCCCACTTCCGCTTTGGGGCCCAGCAACAGTTGCCAGGGCAAGCCTGGGCATGGCAGGGGGCTTGAGGGCGCCTGGCTCCGCCCACTTCCGCTTTGGGGCCCAGCAACAGTTGCCAGGGCAACCCAGGGCATGGCAGGGGGATGGAGGGCGCCTGGCCCCGCCCACTTCCGCTTTGGGGCCCAGCAACAGTTGCCAGGGCAAGCCTGGGCATGGCAGAGGGCTGGAGGGCGCCAGGCCCCGCCCACTTCCGCTTTGGGGGCCAGCAACAGTTGCCAGGGCAACCCTGGGCATGGCAGGGGGCTTAAGGGTGCCAGGCCCCGCCCACTTCCGCTTTGGGGGGCGAGCAACAGTTGGAAGGGCAACCCTGGGCATGGCAGGGGGCTTGAGGGCGCCAGGCCCCGCCCACTTCCGCTTTGGGGGCCAGCAACAGTTGCCAGGGCAACCCTGGGCATGGCAGGGAGATTGAGGGCGCCTGGCTCCGCCCACTTCCGCTTTGGGGCCCAGCAACAGTTGCCAGGGCAAGTCTGGGCATGGCAGGGGGCCGGAGGGCGCCAGGCCCCGACCACTTCCGCTTTAGGGGTCATCAAAAGTTGCCAGGGCAACCCAGGGCATGGCAGGGGGCTGGAGGGCGCCTGGCCCCGCCCACTTCCGTTTTGGGGCCCAGCAATAGTTGCAAGGGCAAGCCTGGGCATGGCAGGGGGCTGGAGGGCGCCAGGTCCTGCCCACTTCTGCTTTGGGGCCCAGCAACAGCTGCCAGGGCAACCCTGTTCATGGCAGGGGGCTTGAAGGCGCCAGGCCCCGCCCACTTCCGCTTTGGGGGGCCAGCAATAGTTGGCAGGGCAATCCTGGGCATGGCAGGGCGCTTGAGGGCGCCAGGCCCCGCCCACTTCCGCTTTGGGGGCCAGCAACAGTTTCCAGGGCAACCCTGGGCATGGCAGGGGGCTGGAGGGCGCCAGGCCCCGCCCACTTCCGCTTTGAGGGCCAGCAACAGTTGCCAGGGCAACCCTGGGCATGGCAGGGGGCTTGAGGGCGCCATGCCCCGCCCACTTCCGCTTTGGGGGCCAGCAACAGCTGCCAGGGCAACCCTGGGCATGGCAGGGGGCTGGAGGGCGCCGGGCTCCGCCCACTTCCGCTTTGTGGCCCAGCAACAGTTGCCAGGGCAAGCCTGGGCATGGCAGGGTGCTTGAGGGCGCCAGGCCCCGCCCACTTCCGCTTTGGGGCCCAGCAACAGCTGCCAGGGCAACCCTGGGCATGGCAGTGTGCTGGAGGGCGCCAGGCCCCACCCACTTCCGCTTTGAGGGTCAGCAACAGTTGCCAGGGCAACCCTGGGCATGGCAGGGGGCTGGAGGGCACCATGCCCCGCCCACTTCCGCTTTGGGGCTAGCAACAGTTGCCAAGGAAACCCTGGGCATGGCAGGGGGCTTGAGGGCGCCAGGCCCCGCCCACTTCCACTTTGGGGTCAGCAACAGTTGCCAGGGCAACCCTGGGCATGGCAGGGGGCTTGAGGGCGCCAGGCCCCGCCCACTTCCGCTTTGGGGGCCAGCAACAGTTGCCATGGCAACCCTGCGCATGGCAGGGGGCTTGAGGGCGACAGGACCCACCCACTTCCGCTTTGGGGGGCCAGCAATAGTTGGCAGGGCAACCCTGGGCATGGCAGGGGGCTTGAGGGCGCCAGGCCCCGCCCACTTCGGCTTTGGGGGCCAGCAACAGTTGCCAGGGCAACCCTGGGCATGGCAGGGGGCTGGAGGGCGCCAGGCCCCGCCCACTTCCGCTTTGAGGGCCAGCAACAGTTGCCAGGGAAACCCTGGGCATGGCAGGGGGCTGGAGGGCGCCAGGCACCGCCCACTTCCGCTTTGGGGCCCAGCAACAGTTGCCAGGGCAAGCCTGGGCATGGCAGGGTGCTTAAAGGCGCCAGGCCCCGCCCACTTCCGCTTTGGGGGCTAGCAACAGTTGCCAGGGCAACCTTGGGCATGGCAGGGTGCTTGAGGGCGCCAGGCCCCGCCCACTTCCGCTTTGGGGGGCCAGCAGCAGTTGGAACGGCAACCCTGGGCATGGCAGGGGGCTTGAGGCTGCCAGGCCCCGCCCACTTCCGCTTTGGGGGCCAGCAACAGCTGCCAGGGCAACCCTGGGCATGGCAGGGTGCTTGAGGGCGCCAGGACCCGCCCACTTCCGCTTTGGGGCCCAGCAACAGTTGCCAGGGCAACCCAGGGCATGGCAGGGGGCTGGAGGGCGCCTGGCCCCGCCCACTTCCGCTTTAGGGCCCAGCAACAGTTGCCAGGGCAAGCCTGGGCATGGCAGGGTGCTGGAGGGCGCCAGACACTGCCCACTTCCACTTTGAGGGTCAGCAACAGTTGCCAGGGCAACCCAGGGCATTGCAGGCGGCTGGAGGGCGCCTGGCCCCGCCCACTTCCGCTTTGGGGCCCAGCAACAGTTGCCAGGGCAAGCCTGGGCATGGCAGGGGGCTTGTGGGCGCCAGGTCCCGCCCACTTCCGCTTTGGGGCCCAGCAACAGTTGCCAGGGCAAGCCTGGGCATGGCAGGGGGCTTGAGGGCGCCTGGCTCCGCCCACTTCCGCTTTGGGGCCCAGCAACAGTTGCCAGGGCAACCCAGGGCATGGCAGGGGGCTGGAGGGCGCCAGGCCCCGCCCACTTCCGCTTTGGGGCCCAGCAACAGTTGCCAGGGCAAGCCTGGGCATGGCAGAGGGCTGGAGGGCGCCAGGCCCCGCCCACTTCCGCTTTGGGGGCCAGCAACAGTTGCCAGGGCAACCCTGGGCATGGCAGGGGGCTTAAGGGTGCCAGGCCCCGCCCACTTCCGCTTTGGGGGGCGAGCAACAGTTGGAAGGGCAACCCTGGGCATGGCAGGGGGCTTGAGGGCGCCAGGCCCCTCCCACTTCCGCTTGGGGGGCCAGCAACAGTTGCCAGGGCAACCCTGGGCATGGCAGAAGGATTGAGGGCGCCTGGCTCCGCCCACTTCCGCTTTGGGGCCCAGCAACAGTTGCCAGGGCAAGTCTGTGCATGGCAGGGGGCCGGAGGGCGCCTGGCCCCGCCCACTTCCGCTTTAGGGGCCATCAACAGTTGCCAGGGCAACCCAGGGCATGGCAGGGGGCTGGAGGGCGCCTGGCCCCGCCCACTTCCGTTTTGGGGCCCAGCAACAGTTGCAAGGGCAAGCCTGGGCATGGCAGGGGGCTGGAGGGCGCCAGGTCCTGCCCACTTCTGCTTTGGGGCCCAGCAACAGCTGCCAGGGCAACCCTGTTCATGGCAGGGGGCTTGAAGGCGCCAGGCCCCGCCCACTTCCGCTTTGGGGGGCCAGCAATAGTTGGCAGGGCAACCCTGGGCATGGCAGGGCGCTTGAGGGCGCCAGGCCCCGCCCACTTCCGCTTTGGGGGCCAGCAACAGTTGCCAGGGCAACCCTGGGCATGGCAGGGGGCTTGAGGGCGCCATGCCCCGCCCACTTCCGCTTTGGGGGCCAGCAACAGCTGCCAGGGCAACCCTGGGCATGGCAGGGGGCTGGAGGGCGCCGGGCTCCGCCCACTTCCGCTTTGGGGCCCAGCAACAGTTGCCAGGGCAAGCCTGGGCATGGCAGGGTGCTTGAGGGCGCCAGGCCCCGCCAACTTCCGCTTTGGGGCCCAGCAACAGCTGCCAGGGCAACCCTGGGCATGGCAGTGTGCTGGAGGGCGCCAGGCCCCGCCCACTTCCGCTTTGAGGGTCAGCAACAGTTGCCAGGGCAACCCTGGGCATGGCAGGGGGCTGGAGGGCACCATGCCCCGCCCACTTCCGCTTTGGGGCTAGCAACAGTTGCCAAGGAAACCCTGGGCATGGCAGGGGGCTTGAGGGCGCCAGGCCCCGCCCACTTCCGCTTTGGGGGGGCAGCAACAGTTGCCATGGCAACCCTGCGCATGGCAGGGGGCTTGAGGGCGCCAGGACCCGCCCACTTCCGCTTTGGGGGGCCAGCAATAGTTGGCAGGGCAACCCTGGGCATGGCAGGGGGCTTGAGGGCGCCAGGCCCCGCCCACTTCGGCTTTGGGGGCCAGCAACAGTTGCCAGGGCAACCCTGGGCATGGCAGGGGGCTGGAGGGCGCCAGGCCCCGCCCACTTCCGCTTTGAGGGCCAGCAACAGTTGCCAGGGAAACCCTGGGCATGGCAGGGGGCTGGAGGGCGCCAGGCACCGCCCACTTCCGCTTTGGGGCCCAGCAACAGTTGCCAGGGCAAGCCTGGGCATGGCAGGGTGCTTAAAGGCGCCAGGCCCCGCCCACTTCCGCTTTGGGGGCTAGCAACAGTTGCCAGGGCAACCTTGGGCATGGCAGGGTGCTTGAGGGCGCCAGGCCCCGCCCACTTCCGCTTTGGGGGGCCAGCAGCAGTTGGAACGGCAACCCTGGGCATGGCAGGGGGCTTGAGGCTGCCAGGCCCCGCCCACTTCCGCTTTGGGGACCAGCAACAGCTGCCAGGGCAACCTTGGGCATGGCAGGGTGCTTGAGGGCGCCAGGACCCGCCCACTTCCGCTTTGGGGCCCAGCAACAGTTGCCAGGGCAACCCTGTGCATGGCAGGGGGCTGGAGGGCGCCAGGCCCCGCCCACTTCCGCTTTGGGGCCCAGCAACAGTTGCCAGGGCAACCCAGGGCATGGCAGGGGGCTGGAGGGCGCCTGGCCCCGCCCACTTCCGCTTTGGGGCCCAGCAACAGTTGCCAGGGCAACCCTGGGCATGGCAGGGTGCTTGAGGGCGTCAGGCCCCGCCCACTTCCGCTTTGGGGCCCAGCAACAGTTGCCAGGGCAACCCAGGGCATGGCAGGGGGCTGGAGGGTGCCTGGCCCTGCCCACTTCCGCTTTGGGGCCCAGCAACAGTTACCAGGGCAACCCTGGGCATGGCAGTGGGCTGGAGGGCGCCAGACCCCGCCCACTTCCAGTTTGAGGGTCAGCAATAGTTGCCAGGGCAACCCTGGGCATGGCAGGGGGCTGGAGGGCGCCAGGCCCCGCCCACTTTCGCTTTGGGGCCCAGCAACAGTTGCCAGGGCGAGCCTGGGCATGACAGGGGGCTGGAGGGCGCCAGGTCCCGCCCACTTCCGCTTTGGGGCCCAGCAACAGTTGCCAGGGCAAGCCTGGGCATGGCAGGGTGCTTGAGGGCGCCAGGCCCCGCTCACTTCCGCTTTGAGGGTCAGCAGCAGTTGCCAGGGCAACCCTGTGCATGGCAGGGGGCTGGAGGGCGGCAGGCCCCGCCCACTTCCGCTTTGGGGCCCAGCAACAGTTGCCAGGGCAACCCAGGGCATGGCAGGGGGCTGGAGGGCGCCTGGCCCCGCCCACTTCCGCTTTGGGGGCCAGCAACAGTTAACAGGGCAACCTTGGCATGGCAGTGGGCTGGAGGGCGCCAGACACCGCCCACTTCCGCTTTGGGGCCCAGCAACAGTTGCCAGGGCAAGCCTGGGCATGGCAGGGGGCTTGTGGGCGCCAGGTCCCGCCCACTTCCGCTTTGGGGCCCAGCAACAGTTGCCAGGGCAAGCCTGGGCATGGCAGGAAGCTTGAGTGCGCCTGGCTCCGCCTACTTCCGCTTTGAGGGTCAGCAGCAGTTGCCAGGGCAATCCTGGGCATTACAGGGGGCTTGAGGGCGCCAGGCCCCGCCCACTTTCGTTTTGGGGGCCAGCAACAGTTGCCAGGGCAACCCTGGGCATGGCAGGGGGCTGGAGAGCGACAGGCCCCGCCCACTTCCGTTTTGGGGCCAGCAACAGTTGCCAGGGCGAGCCTGGGCATGACAGGGGGCTTGAGGGCGCCAGGTCCCGCCCACTTCCGCTTTGGGGCCCAGCAACAGTTGCCAGGGCAAGCCTGGGCATGGCAGAAGGCTTGAGGGCGTCAGGCCCCGCTCACTTCCGCTTTGAGGGTCAGCAGCAGTTGCCAGGGCAAGCCTGGGCATGGCAGGGGGCTTTAGGGCGCCAGGCCCCGCCCACTTCCGCTTTGGGGGCCGGCAACCTTGGGCATGGCAGGGGGCTTGAGGGCGCCATGCCCCACCCACTTCTGCTTTGGAGGCCAGCAACAGCTGCCAGGGCAACCCTGGGCATGGCAGGGGGCTGGAGGGCGCCAGGCCCTGCCCATTTCCGCTTTGGGGCCCAGCAACAGTTGCCAGGGCAACCCAGGGCATGGCAGGGGGCTGGAGGGCGCCAGGCCCCGCTTACTTCCGCTTTGGGGGCCAGCAACAGTTGCCAGGGCAACCCTGGGCATGGCAGTGGGCTGGAGGGCGCCAGACCCCGCCCACTTCCGCTTTGGGGCTCAGCAACAGCTGCCAGGGCAACCCTGGACATGGCAGGGGGCTGGAGGGCGCCTGGCCCCGCCCACTTCCGCTTTGGGGCCCAGCAACAGTTGCCAGGGCAAGTCTGGGCATGGCAGGGGGCTTGAGGGCGCCAGGCCCCGCCCACTTCCGCTTTGGGGCCCAGCAACAGTTGCCAGGGCAACCCAGGGCATGACAGGGGGCTGGAGGGCGCCTGGCCCCGCCCACTTCCGCTTTGGGGCCCAGCAACAGTTGCCAGGGCAAGCCTGGGCATGGCAGGGGGCTTGAGGGCGCCAGGCCCCGCCCACTTCCGCTTTGGGGGCCAGCAACAGTTGCCAGGGCAACCTTGGGCATGGCAGGGGGCTGGAGGGCGCCAGACACTGCCCACTTCCACTTTGAGGGTCAGCAACAGTTGCCAGGGCAACCCAGGGCATTGCAGGCGGCTGGAGGGCGCCTGGCCCCGCCCACTTCCGCTTTGGGGCCCAGCAACAGTTGCCAGGGCAAGCCTGGGCATGGCAGGGGGCTTGTGGGCGCCAGGTCCCGCCCACTTCCGCTTTGGGGCCCAGCAACAGTTGCCAGGGCAAGCCTGGGCATGGCAGGGGGCTTGAGGGCGCCTGGCTCCGCCCACTTCCGCTTTGGGGCCCAGCAACAGTTGCCAGGGCAACCCAGGGCATGGCAGGGGGCTGGAGGGCGCCTGGCCCCGCCCACTTCCGCTTTGGGGCCCAGCAACAGTTGCCAGGGCAAGCCTGGGCATGGCAGAGGGCTGGAGGGCGCCAGGCCCCGCCCACTTCCGCTTTGGGGGCCAGCAACAGTTGCCAGGGCAACCCTGGGCATGGCAGGGGGCTTAAGGGTGCCAGGCCCCGCCCATTTCCGCTTTGGGGGGCGAGCAACAGTTGAAAGGGCAACCCTGGGCATGGCAGGGGGCTTGAGGGCGCCAGGCCTCGCCCACTTCTGCTTTGGGGGCCAGCAACAGTTGCCAGGGCAACCCTGGGCATGGCAGGGGGATTGAGGGCGCCTGGCTCCGCCCACTTCCGCTTTGGGGCCCAGCAACAGTTGCCAGGGCAAGTCTGGGCATGGCAGGGGGCCGGAGGGCGCCAGGCCCCGACCACTTCCGCTTTAGGGGTCATCAACAGTTGCCAGGGCAACCCAGGGCATGGCAGGGGGCTGGAGGGCGCCTGGCCCCGCCTACTTCCGTTTTGGGGCCCAGCAATAGTTGCAAGGGCAAGCCTGGGCATGGCAGGGGGCTGGAGGGCGCCAGGTCCTGCCCACTTCTGCTTTGGGGCCCAGCAACAGCTGCCAGGGCCACCCTGTTCATGGCAGGGGGCTTGAAGGCGCCAGGCCCCGCCCACTTCCGCTTTGGGGGGCCAGCAATAGTTGGCAGGGCAACCCTGGGCATGGCAGGGCGCTTGAGGGCGCCAGGCCCCGCCCACTTCCGCTTTGGGGGCCAGCAACAGTTGCCAGGGAAACCCTGGGCATGGCAGGGGGCTGGAGGGCGCCAGGCCCCGCCCACTTCCGCTTTGAGGGCCAGCAACAGTTGCCAGGGCAAACCCTGTGCATGGCAGGGGGCTTGAGGGCGCCATGCCCCGCCCACTTCCGCTTTGGGGGCCAGCAACAGCTGCCAGGGCAACCCTGGGCATGGCAGGGGGCTGGAGAGCGCCGGGCTCCGCCCACTTCCGCTTTGGGGCCCAGCAACAGTTGCCAGGGCAAGCCTGGGCATGGCAGGGTGCTTGAGGGTGCCAGGCCCCGCCCACTTCCGCTTTGGGGGCTAGCAACAGTTGCCAGGGCAACCTTGGGCATGGCAGGGTGCTTGAGGGCGCCAGGCCCCGCCCACTTCCGCTTTGGGGGGCCAGCAGCAGTTGGAACGGCAACCCTGGGCATGGCTGGGGGCTTGAGGCTGCCAGGCCCCGCCCACTTCCGCTTTGGGGCCCAGCAACAGCTGCCAGGGCAACCCTGGGCATGGCAGGGTGCTTGAGGGCGCCAGGACCCGCCCACTTCCGCTTTGGGGCCCAGCAACAGTTGCCAGGGCAACCCAGGGCATGGCAGGGTCTGGAGGGCGCCTGGCCCCCCCCACTTCCGCTTTGGGGCCCAGCAACAGTTGCCAGGGCAAGCCTGGGCATGGCAGGGGGCTTGTGGGCGCCAGGTCCCGCCCACTTCCGCTTTGGGGCCCAGCAAGAGTTGCCAGGGCAAGCCTGGGCATGGCAGGGGGCTTGAGGGCGCCTGGCTCCACCTACTTCCGCATTGGGGCCCAGCATTAGTTGCTAGGGCAACCCAGGGCATGGCAGGGGGCTAGAGGGTGCCTGGCCCCGCCCACTTCCGCTTTGGGGCCCAGCAACAGTTGCCAGGGCAAGCCTGGGCATGGCAGGGGGCTGGAGGGCGCCAGTCCCCGCCCACTTCCGCTTTGGGGCCCAGCAACAGATGCCAGGGCAACCCTGGGCATGACAGTGGACTGGAGGGCGCCAGACCCCGCCCACTTCCGCTTTGGGGCCCAGCAACAGCTGCCAGGGCAACCCTGGGCATGGCAGTGGGCTGGAGGGCGCCAGACCCCGCCCACTTCCAGTTTGAGGGTCAGCAACAGTTGCCAGGGCAACCCTGTGCATGGCAGGGGGCTGGAGAGCGCCAGGCCCCGCCCACTTCCGCTTTGGGGCCCAGCAACAGTTGCCAGGGCAACCCAGGGCATGGCAGGGGGCTGGAGGGCGCCTGGCCCCGCCCACTTCCGCTTTGGGGCCCAGCAACAGTTGCCAGGGCAACCCTAAGCATGGCAGGGTGCTTGAGGGCGCCAGACCCCGCCCACTTCCGCTTTGGGGCCCAGCAACAGTTGCCAGGGCAACCCAGGGCATGGCAGGGGGCTGGAGGGCGCCAGGCCCCGCCCACTTCCGCTTTGGGGCCCAGCATTAGTTGCTAGGGCAACCCAGGGCATGGCAGGGGGCTAGAGGGTGCCTGGCCCCGCCCACTTCCGCTTTGGGGCCCAGCAACAGTTGCCAGGGCAAGCCTGGGCATGGCAGGGGGCTGGAGGGCGCCAGTCCCCGCCCACTTCCGCTTTGGGGCCCAGCAACAGATGCCAGGGCAACCCTGGGCATGACAGTGGACTGGAGGGCGCCAGACCCCGCCCACTTCCGCTTTGGGGCCCAGCAACAGCTGCCAGGGCAACCCTGGGCATGGCAGTGGGCTGGAGGGCGCCAGACCCCGCCCACTTCCAGTTTGAGGGTCAGCAACAGTTGCCAGGGCAACCCTGTGCATGGCAGGGGGCTGGAGGGCGCCAGGCCCCGCCCACTTCCGCTTTGGGGCCCAGCAACAGTTGCCAGGGCAACCCAGGGCATGGCAGGGGGCTGGAGGGCGCCTGGCCCCGCCCACTTCCGCTTTGGGGCCCAGCAACAGTTGCCAGGGCAACCCTGGGCATGGCAGGGTGCTTGAGGGCGCCAGGCCCCGCCCACTTCCGCTTTGGGGCCCAGCAACAGTTGCCAGGGCAACCCAGGGCATGGCAGGGGGCTGGAGGGCGCCTGGCCCTGCCCACTTCCGCTTTGGGGCCCAGCAACAGTTGCCAGGGCAACCCTGGGCATGGCAGTGGGCTGGAGGGCGCCAGACCCCGCCCACTTCCAGTTTGAGGGTCAGCAACAGTTGCCAGGGCAACCCTGGGCATGGCAGGGGGCTGGAGGGCGCCAGGCCCCGCCCACTTCCGCTTTGGGGCCCAGCAACAGTTGCCAGGGCAACCCAGGGCATGGCAGGGGGCTGGAGGGCGCCTGGCCCCGCCCACTTCCGCTTTGGGGCCCAGCAACAGTTGCCAGGGCAACCCTGGGCATGGCAGGGTGCTTGAGGGCGCCAGGCCCCGCCCACTTCCGCTTTGGGGCCCAGCAACAGTTGCCAGGGCAACCCAGGGCATGACAGGGGGCTGGAGGGCGCCTGGCCCCGCCCACTTCCGCTTTGGGGCCCAGCAACAGTTGCCAGGGCAACCCTGGGCATGGCAGTGGGATGGAGGGCGCCAGACCCCGCCCACTTCCAGTTTGAGGGTCAGCAACAGTTGCCAGGGCAACCCTGGGCATGGCAGGGGGCTGGAGGGCCCAAGGCCCCGCCCACTTCCGCTTTGGGGCCCAGCAACAGTTGCCAGGGCAACCCTGGGCATGGCAGGGGGCTGGAGGGCGCCAGGACCCGCCCACTTCCACTTTGGAGCCCAGAAACAGTTGCCAGGGCAACCCTGGGCATGGCAGGGGGCTGGAGGGCGCCAGGCCCCGCCCACTTCCGTTTTGGGGGCCAGCAACAGTTGCCAGGGCAATCCTGGGCATGGCAGGGGGCTAAAGGGTGCCAGGCCCCGCCCACTTCCGCTTTGGGGGGCCAGCAACAGTTGCCAGGGCAACCCTGGGCATGGCAGGGGGCTTGAGGGCGCCAGGCCCCGCCCACTTCCGCTTTGGGGCCCAGCAACAGTTGCCAGGGCAACCCTGGGCATGACAGGGGGTTGGAGGGCGCCAGGCCCCGCCTACTTCCGTTTTGGGGGCCAGCAACAGTTGGCAGGGCAAGCCTGGGCATGGCAGGGGGCTGGAGGGCGCCAGGCCCCGCCCACTTCCGTTTTAGGGGCCAGCAACAGTTGCCAGGTTAACCCTGGGCATGGCAGGGGGCTGGAGGGCGCCAGGCCCCGCCCACTTCCGTTTTGGGGGCCAGCAACAGTTGCCTGGGCAACCCAGGGCATGGCAGGGGGCTGGAGGGCGCCAGACCCCGCCCACTTCCGCTTTAGGGGTCAGCAACAGTTGTCTGCGCAACCCAGGGCATGACAGGGGGCTGGAGGGCGCCTGGCCCCGCCCACTTCCGCTTTGGGGCCCAGCAACAGTTGCCAGGGCAACCCTGGGCAAGGCAGGGGGCTTAAGGGTGCCAGGCCCCGCCCAAATCCGCTTTAGGGGTCATCAACAGTTGCCAGGGCAAGCCTGGGCATGGCAGGGGGCTTGAGGGCGCCAGGCCCCGCTCACTTCCGCTTTGGGGGCCAGCAACAGTTGCCAGGGCAACCTTGGGCATGGCAGGGGGCTGGAGGGCGCCAGACACTGCCCACTTCCACTTTGAGGGTCAGCAACAGTTGCCAGGGCAACCCAGGGCATTGCAGGCGGCTGGAGGGCGCCTGGCCCCGCCCACTTCCGCTTTGGGGCCCAGCAACAGTTGCCAGGGCAAGCCTGGGCATGGCAGGGGGCTGGAGGGCCCAAGGCCCCGCCCACTTCCGCTTTGGGGCCCAGAAACAGTTGCCAGGGCAACCCAGGGCATGACAGGGGGCTGGAGGGCGCCTGGCCCCGCCCACTTCCGCTTTGGGGCCCAGCAACAGTTGCCAGGGCAACCCTGGGCATGGCAGGGGGCTGGAGGGCGCCTGGCCCCGCCCACTTCCGCTTTGGGGCCCAGCAACAGTTGCCAGGGCAAGCCTGGGCATGGCAGAGGGCTGGAGGGCGCCAGACCCCGCCCACTTCCGCTTTGGGGGCCAGCAACAGTTGCCAGGGCAACCCTGGGCATGGCAGGGGGCTTAAGGGTGCCAGGCTCCGCCCACTTCCGCTTTGGGGGGCGAGCAACAGTTGGAAGGGCAACCCTGGGCATGGCAGGGGGCTTGAGGGCGCCAGGCCCCGCCCACTTCCGCTTTGGGGGCCAGCAACAGTTGCCAGGGCAACCCTGGGCATGGCAGGGGGATTGAGGGTGCCTGGCTCCGCCCACTTCCGCTTTGGGGCCCAGCAACAGTTGCCAGGGCAAGCCTGGGCATGGCAGGGGGCCGGAGGGCGCCAGACCCCGCCCACTTCCACTTTGAGGGTCAGCAACAGTTGCCAGGGCAACCTTGGGCATGGCAGGGGGCTGGAGGGCGCCAGGCCCCTCCCACTTCCGCTTTGGGGCCCAGCAACAGTTGCCAGGGCAACCCAGGGCATGGCAGGGGGCTGGAGGGCGCCTGGCCCTGCCCACTTCCGCTTTATGGCCCAGCAACAGTTGCCAGAACAAAACTTGGGCATGGCACGGGGCTTGTGGGCGCCAGGTCCCGCCCACTTCCGCTTTGGGGCCCAGCAACAGTTGCCAGGGCAAGCATGGGCATGGCAGGGGGCTTGAGGGTGCCTGGCTCCGCCCACTTCCGCTTTGGGGCCCAGCAACAGTTGCTAGGGCAACCCAGGGCATGGCAGGGGGCTGGAGGGCGCCTGGCCCCGCCCACTTCCGCTTTGGGGCCCAGCAACAGTTGCCAGGGCAACCCTGGGCATGGCAGGGTGCTTGAGGGCGCCAGGCCCCGCCCACTTCCGCTTTGGGGCCCAGCAACAGTTGCCAGGGCAAGTCTGGGCATGGCAGGGGGCTTGAGGGCGCCAGGCCCCGCCCACTTCCGCTTTGGGGGCCAGCAACAGTTGCCAGGGCAACCCTGGGCATGGCAGTGTGCTGGAAGGCGCCAGACCCCGCCCACTTCCGCTTTGGGGCCCAGCAACAGTTGCCAGGGCAACCCTGGGCATGGCAGGGGGCTTAAGGGTGCCAGGCCCCGCCCACTTCCGCTTTGGGGCCCAGCAACAGTTGCCAGGGCAACCCTGGGCATGGCAGGGGGCTGGAGGGCGCCATGCCCCACCCACTTCCGCTTTGGGGGCCAGCAACAGTTGCCAGGGCGAGCCTAGGCATGGCAGGGGGCTTGAGGGTGCCAGGTCATTGCAGGGGGCTTGAGGGCGCCAAGCCCCGCCCACTTCCGTTTTGGGGGCCAGCAACAGTTGCCAGGGCAACCCTGGGCATGGCAGGGGGCTTGAGGGCGCCATGCCCCACCCACTTCCGCTTTGGGGGCCAGCAACAGTTGCCAGGGCGAGCCTGGACATGGCAGGGGGCTTGAGGGTGCCAGGTCCTGCCCACTTCCGCTTTGGGGCCCAGCAACAGTTGCCAGGGCAACCGTGGGCATGGCAGGGGCTGGAGGGCGCCAGGCCCCGCCCACTTCCGCTTTGGGGGCCAGCAACAGTTAACAGGGCAACCTTGGGCATGGCAGTGGGCTGGAGGGCGCCAGACACCGCCCACTTCCGCTTTGGGGCCCAGCAACAGTTGCCAGGGCAAGCCTGGGCATGGCAGGGGGCTTGTGGGCGCCAGGTCCCGCCCACTTCCGCTTTGGGGCCCAGCAACAGTTGCCAGGGCAAGCCTGGGCATGGCAGGGAGCTTGAGGGCGCCTGGCTCCGCCCACTTCCGCTTTGAGGGTCAGCAGCAGTTGCCAGGGCAAGCCTGGGCATTACAGGGGGCTTGAGGGCGCCAGGCCCCGCCCACTTTCGTTTTGGGGGCCAGCAACAGTTGCCAGGGCAACCCTGGGCATGGCAGTGTGCTGGAAGGCGCCAGACCCCGCCCACTTCCGCTTTGGGGCCCAGCAACAGTTGCCAGGGCAACCCTGGGCATGGCAGGGGGCTTAAGGGTGCCAGGCCCCGCCCACTTCCGCTTTGGGGCCCAGCAACAGTTGCCAGGGCAACCCTGGGCATGGCAGGGGGCTGGAGGGCGCCAGGCCCCGCCCACTTCCGTTTTGGGGGCCAGCAACAGTTGCCAGGGCGAGCCTTGGCATGGCAGGGGGCTTGAGGGTGCCAGGTCATTGCAGGGGGCTTGAGGGCGCCAAGCCCCGCCCACTTCCGTTTTGGGGGCCAGCAACAGTTGCCAGGGCAACCCTGGGCATGGCAGGGGGCTTGAGGGCGCCATGCCCCACCCACTTCCGCTTTGGGGGCCAGCAACAGTTGCCAGGGCGAGCCTGGACATGGCAGGGTGCTTGAGGGTGCCAGGTCCTGCCCACTTCCGCTTTGGGGCCCAGCAACAGTTGCCAGGGCAACCGTGGGCATGGCAGGGGCTGGAGGGCGCCAGGCCCCGCCCACTTCCGCTTTGGGGGCCAGCAACAGTTAACAGGGCAACCTTGGGCATGGCAGTGGGCTGGAGGGCGCCAGACACCGCCCCTCTTCCGCTTTGGGGCCCAGCAACAGTTGCCAGGGCAAGCCTGGGCATGGCAGGGGGCTTGTGGGCGCCAGGTCCCGCCCACTTCCGCTTTGGGGCCCAGCAACAGTTGCCAGGGCAAGCCTGGGCATGGCAGGGAGCTTGAGGGCGCCTGGCTCCGCCCACTTCCGCTTTGAGGGTCAGCAGCAGTTGCCAGGGCAAGCCTGGGCATTACAGGGGGCTTGAGGGCGCCAGGCCCCGCCCACTTTCGTTTTGGGGGCCAGCAACAGTTGCCAGGGCAACCCTGGGCATGGCAGGGGGCTGGAGGGCGACAGGCCCCGCCCACTTCCGTTTTGGGGCCAGCAACAATTGCCAGGGCGAGCCTGGGCATGACAGGGGGCTTGAGGGCGCCAGGTCCCGCCCACTTCCGCTTTGGGGCCCAGCAACAGTTGCCAGGGCAAGCCTGGGCATGGCAGAAGGCTTGAGGGCGTCAGGCCCCGCTCACTTCCGCTTTGAGGGTCAGCAGCAGTTGCCAGGGCAAGCCTGGGCATGGCAGGGGGCTTTAGGGCGCCAGGCCCCGCCCACTTCCGCTTTGGGGGCCGGCAACCTTGAGCATGGCAGGGGGCTTGAGGGCGCCATGCCCCACCCACTTCTGCTCTGGGGGCCAGCAACAGCTGCCAGGGCAACCCTGGGCATGGCAGGGGGCTGGAGGGCGCCAGGCCCTGCCCACTTCCGCTTTGGGGCCCAGCAACAGTTGCCAGGGCAACCCAGGGCATGGCAGGGGGCTGGAGGGCGCCAGGCCCCGCTTACTTCCGCTTTGGGGGCCAGCAACAGTTGCCAGGGCAACCCTGGGCATTGCAGTGGGCTGGAGGGCGCCAGACCCCGCCCACTTCCGCTTTGGGGCTCAGCAACAGCTGCCAGGGCAACCCTGGGCATGGCAGTGGGCTGGAGGGCGCCAGACCCCGCCCACTTCCACTTTGATGGTCAGCAACAGTTGCCAGGGCAACCCTGGGCATGGCAGGGGGCAGGAGGGCGCCAGGCCCCGCTTACTTCCGCTTTGGGGCCCAGCAACAGTTGCCAGGGCAACCCAGGGCATGGCAGGGGGCTGGAGGGCGCCTGGCCCCGCCCACTTCCGCTTTGGGGCCCAGCAACAGTTGCCAGGGCAAGCCTGGGCATGGCAGGGGGCTTGTGGGCGCCAGGTCCCGCCCACTTCCGCTTTGGGGCCCAGCAACAGTTGCGAGGGCAAGCCTGGGCATGGCAGGGGGCTTGAGGGCGCCTGGCTCCGCCCACTTTTGCTTTGGGGCCCAGCAACAGTTGCGAGGGCAAACCAGGGCATGGCAGGGGGCTGGAGGGCGCCTGGCCCCGCCCACTTCCGCTTTGGGGCCCAGCAACATTTGCCAGGGCAAGCCTGGGCATGGCAGGGGGCTAGAGGGCGCCAAGCCCCGCCCACTTCCGCTTTGAGGGCCAGCAACAGTTGCCAGGGCAACCCTGGGCATGGCAGTGGGCTGGAGGGCGCCAGACCCCGCCCACTTCCGCTTTGGAGCCCAGCAACAGCTGCCAGGGCAACCCTGGGCATGGCAGTGGGCTGGAGGGCGCCAGACCCCGCCCACTTTCACTTTGAGGGTCAGCAACAGTTGCCAGGGCAACCTTGGGCATGGAAGGGGGCTGGAGGGCGCCTGGCCCCGCCCACTTCCGCTTTGGGGCCCAGCAACAGTTGCCAGGGCAAGCCTGGGCATGGCAGGGGGCTTAAGGGCGCCAGGCCCCGCCCACATCCGCTTTGGGGCCCAGCAACAGTTGCCAGGGCAACCCAGGGCATGACAGGGGGCTGGAGGGCGCCTGGCCCCGCCCACTTCCGCTTTGGGGCCCAGCAACAGTTGCCAGGGCAAGCCTGGGCATGGCAGGGGGCTTGAGGGCGCCAGGCCCCGCCCACTTCCGCTTTGGGGGCCAGCAACAGTTGCCAGGGCAACCTTGGGCATGGCAGGGGGCTGGAGGGCGCCAGACACTGCCCACTTCCACTTTGAGGGTCAGCAACAGTTGCCAGGGCAACCCAGGGCATTGCAGGCGGCTGGAGGGCGCCTGGCCCCGCCCACTTCCGCTTTGGGGCCCAGCAACAGTTGCCAGGGCAAGCCTGGGCATGGCAGGGGGCTTGTGGGCGCCAGGTCCCGCCCACTTCCGCTTTGGGGCCCAGCAACAGTTGCCAGGGCAAGCCTGGGCATGGCAGGGGGCTTGAGGGCGCCTGGCTCCGCCCACTTCCGCTTTGGGGCCCAGCAACAGTTGCCAGGGCAACCCAGGGCATGGCAGGGGGCTGGAGGGCGCCTGGCCCCGCCCACTTCCGCTTTGGGGCCCAGCAACAGTTGCCAGGGCAAGCCTGGGCATGGCAGAGGGCTGGAGGGCGCCAGGCCCCGCCCACTTCCGCTTTGGGGGCCAGCAACAGTTGCCAGGGCAACCCTGGGCATGGCAGGGGGCTTAAGGGTGCCAGGCCCCGCCCACTTCCGCTTTGGGGGCCAGCAACAGTTGCCAGGGCAACCCTGGGCATGGCAGGGAGATTGAGGGCGCCTGGCTCCGCCCACTTCCGCTTTGGGGCCCAGCAACAGTTGCCAGGGCAAGTCTGGGCATGGCAGGGGGCTGGAGGGCGCCAGGCCCCGACCACTTCCGCTTTAGGGGTCATCAAAAGTTGCCAGGGCAACCCAGGGCATGGCAGGGGGCTGGAGGGCGCCTGGCCCCGCCCACTTCCGTTTTGGGGCCCAGCAATAGTTGCAAGGGCAAGCCTGGGCATGGCAGGGGGCTGGAGGGCGCCAGGTCCTGCCCACTTCTGCTTTGGGGCCCAGCAACAGCTGCCAGGGCAACCCTGTTCATGGCAGGGGGCTTAAAGGCGCCAGGCCCCGCCCACTTCCGCTTTGGGGGGCCAGCAATAGTTGGCAGGGCAATCCTGGGCATGGCAGGGCGCTTGAGGGCGCCAGGCCCCGCCCACTTCCGCTTTGGGGGCCAGCAACAGTTGCCAGGGCAACCCTGGGCATGGCAGGGGGCTGGAGGGCGCCAGGCCCCGCCCACTTCCCCTTTGAGGGCCAGCAACAGTTGCCAGGGCAACCCTGGGCATGGCAGGGGGCTTGAGGGCGCCATGCCCCGCCCACTTCCGCTTTGGGGGCCAGCAACAGCTGCCAGGGCAACCCTGGGCATGGCAGGGGGCTGGAGGGCGCCGGGCTCCGCCCACTTCCGCTTTGTGGCCCAGCAACAGTTGCCAGGGCAAGCCTGGGCATGGCAGGGTGCTTAAGGGCGCCAGGCCCCGCCCACTTCCGCTTTGGGGCCCAGCAACAGCTGCCAGGGCAACCCTGGGCATGGCAGTGTGCTGGAGGGCGCCAGGCCCCGCCCACTTCCGCTTTGAGGGTCAGCAACAGTTGCCAGGGCAACCCTGGGCATGGCAGGGGGCTGGAGGGCACCATGCCCCGCCCACTTCCGCTTTGGGGCTAGCAACAGTTGCCAAGGAAACCCTGGGCATGGCAGGGGGCTGGAGGGCGCCAGGCCCCGCCCACTTCCACTTTGGGGTCAGCAACAGTTGCCATGGCAACCCAGGGCATGGCAGGGGGCTGGAGGGCGCCTGGCCCCGCCCACTTCCGCTTTGGGGGCCAGCAACAGTTAACAGGGCAACCTTGGGCATGGCAGTGGGCTGGAGGGCGCCAGACACCGCCCACTTCCGCTTTGGGGCCCAGCAACAGTTGCCAGGGCAAGCCTGGGCATGGCAGGGGGCTTGTGGGCGCCAGGTCCCGCCCACTTCCGCTTTGGGGCCCAGCAACAGTTGCCAGGGCAAGCCTGGGCATGGCAGGGAGCTTGAGGGCGCCTGGCTCCGCCCACTTCCGCTTTGAGGGTCAGCAGCAGTTGCCAGGGCAATCCTGGGCATTACAGGGGGCTTGAGGGCGCCAGGCCCCGCCCACTTTCGTTTTGGGGGCCAGCAACAGTTGCCAGGGCAACCCTGGGCATGGCAGGGGGCTGGAGGGCGACAGGCCCCGCCCACTTCCGTTTTGGGGCCAGCAACAGTTGCCAGGGCGAGCCTGGGCATGACAGGGGGCTTGAGGGCGCCAGGTCCCGCCCACTTCCGCTTTGGGGCCCAGCAACAGTTGCCAGGGCAAGCCTGGGCATGGCAGAAGGCTTGAGGGCGTCAGGCCCCGCTCACTTCCGCTTTGAGGGTCAGCAGCAGTTGCCAGGGCAAGCCTGGGCATGGCAGGGGGCTTTAGGGCGCCAGGCCCCGCCCACTTCCGCTTTGGGGGCCGGCAACCTTGGGCATGGCAGGGGGCTTGAGGGCGCCATGCCCCACCCACTTCTGCTTTGGGGGCCAGCAACAGCTGCCAGGGCAACCCTGGGCATGGCAGGGGGCTGGAGGGCGCCAGGCCCTGCCCATTTCCGCTTTGGGGCCCAGCAACAGTTGCCAGGGCAACCCAGGGCATGGCAGGGGGCTGGAGGGCGCCAGGCCCCGCTTACTTCCGCTTTGGGGGCCAGCAACAGTTGCCAGGGCAACCCTGGGCATGGCAGTGGGCTGGAGGGCGCCAGACCCCGCCCACTTCCGCTTTGGGGCTCAGCAACAGCTGCCAGGGCAACCCTGGGCATGGCAGGGGGCTGGAGGGCGCCTGGCCCCGCCCACTTCCGCTTTGGGGCCCAGCAGCAGTTGCCAGGGCAAGCCTGGGCATGGCAGGGGGCTTGAGGGCGCCAGGCCCCGCCCACATCCGCTTTGGGGCCCAGCAACAGTTGCCAGGGCAACCCAGGGCATGACAGGGGGCTGGAGGGCGCCTGGCCCACCTCCCACTTCCGCTTTGGGGCCCAGCAACAGTTGCCAGGGCAAGCCTGGGCATGGCAGGGGGCTTGAGGGCGCCAGGCCCCGCCCACTTCCGCTTTGGGGGCCAGCAACAGTTGCCAGGGCAACCTTGGGCATGGCAGGGGGCAGGAGGGCGCCAGACACTGCCCACTTCCACTTTGAGGGTCAGCAACAGTTGCCAGGGCAACCCAGGGCATTGCAGGCGGCTGGAGGGCGCCTGGCCCCGCCCACTTCCGCTTTGGGGCCCAGCAACAGTTGCCAGGGCAAGCCTGGGCATGGCAGGGGGCTTGTGGGCGCCAGGTCCCGCCCACTTCCGCTTTGGGGCCCAGCAACAGTTGCCAGGGCAAGCCTGGGCATGGCAGGGGGCTTGAGGGCGCCTGGCTCCGCCCACTTCCGCTTTGGGGCCCAGCAACAGTTGCCAGGGCAACCCAGGGCATGGCAGGGGGCTGGAGGGCGCCTGGCCCCGCCCACTTCCGCTTTGGGGCCCAGCAACAGTTGCCAGGGCAAGCCTGGGCATGGCAGAGGGCTGGAGGGCGCCAGGCCCCGCCCACTTCCGCTTTGGGGGCCAGCAACAGTTGCCAGGGCAACCCTGGGCATGGCAGGGGGCTTAAGGGTGCCAGGCCCCGCCCACTTCCGCTTTGGGGGGCGAGCAACAGTTGGAAGGGCAACCCTGGGCATGGCAGGGGGCTTGAGGGCGCCAGGCCTCGCCCACTTCCGCTTTGGGGGCCAGCAACAGTTGCCAGGGCAACCCTGGGCATGGCAGGGGGATTGAGGGCGCCTGGCTCCGCCCACTTCCGCTTTGGGGCCCAGCAACAGTTGCCAGGGCAAGTCTGGGCATGGCAGGGGGCCGGAGGGCGCCAGGCCCCGACCACTTCCGCTTTAGGGGTCATCAACAGTTGCCAGGGCAACCCAGGGCATGGCAGGGGGCTGGAGGGCGCCTGGCCCCGCCCACTTCCGTTTTGGGGCCCAGCAATAGTTGCAAGGGCAAGCCTGGGCATGGCAGGGGGCTGGAGGGCGCCAGGTCCTGCCCACTTCTGCTTTGGGGCCCAGCAATAGCTGCCAGGGCCACCCTGTTCATGGCAGGGGGCTTGAAGGCGCCAGGCCCCGCCCACTTCCGCTTTGGGGGGCCAGCAATAGTTGGCAGGGCAACCCTGGGCATGGCAGGGCGCTTGAGGGCGCCAGGCCCCGCCCACTTCCGCTTTGGGGGCCAGCAACAGTTGCCAGGGAAACCCTGGGCATGGCAGGGGGCTGGAGGGCGCCAGGCCCCGCCCACTTCCGCTTTGAGGGCCAGCAACAGTTGCCAGGGCAACCCTGGGCATGGCAGGGGGCTTGAGGGCGCCATGCCCCGCCCACTTCCGCTTTGGGGGCCAGCAACAGCTGCCAGGGCAACCCTGGGCATGGCAGGGGGCTGGAGGGCGCCGGGCTCCGCCCACTTCCACTTTGGGGCCCAGCAACAGTTGCCAGGGCAAGCCTGGGCATGGCAGGGTGCTTGAGGGCGCCAGGCCCCGCCCACTTCCGCTTTGGGGGCTAGCAACAGTTGCCAGGGCAACCTTGGGCATGGCAGGGTGCTTGAGGGCGCCAGGCTCCGCCCACTTCCGCTTTGGGGGGCCAGCAGCAGTTGGAACGGCAACCCTGGGCATGGCAGGGGGCTTGAGGCTGCCAGGCCCCGCCCACTTCCGCTTTGGGGGCCAGCAACAGCTGCCAGGGCAACCCTGGGCATGGCAGGGTGCTTGAGGGCGCCAGGCCCTGCCCACTTCCGCTTTGGGGGCCAGCAACAGCTGCCAGGGCAACCCTGGGCATGGCAGGGTGCTTGAGGGCGCCAGGACCCGCCCACTTCCGCTTTGGGGCCCAGCAACAGTTGCCAGGGCAACCCAGGGCATGGCAGGGGGCTGGAGGGCGCCTGGCCCCGCCCACTTCCGCTTTGGGGCCCAGCAAGAGTTGCCAGGGCAAGCCTGGGCATGGCAGGGGGCTTGAGGGCGCCTGGCTCCACCCACTTCCGCATTGGGGCCCAGCATTAGTTGCTAGGGCAACCCAGGGCATGGCAGGGGGCTAGAGGGTGCCTGGCCCCGCCCACTTCCGCTTTGGGGCCCAGCAACAGTTGCCAGGGCAAGCCTGGGCATGGCAGGGGGCTGGAGGGCGCCAGTCCCCGCCCACTTCCGCTTTGGGGCCCAGCAACAGTTGCCAGGGCAACCCTGGGCATGACAGTGGACTGGAGGGCGCCAGACCCCGCCCACTTCCGCTTTGGGGCCCAGCAACAGCTGCCAGGGCAACCCTGGGCATGGCAGTGGGCTGGAGGGCGCCAGACCCCGCCCACTTCCAGTTTGAGGGTCAGCAACAGTTGCCAGGGCAACCCTGTGCATGGCAGGGGGCTGGAGGGCGCCAGGCCCCGCCCACTTCCGCTTTGGGGCCCATCAACAGTTGCCAGGGCAACCCAGGGCATGGCAGGGGGCTGGAGGGCGCCTGGCCCCGCCCACTTCCGCTTTGGGGCCCAGCAACAGTTGCCAGGGCAACCCTGGGCATGGCAGGGTGCTTGAGGGCGCCAGGCCCCGCCCACTTCCGCTTTGGGGCCCAGCAACAGTTGCCAGGGCAACCCAGGGCATGGCAGGGGGCTGGAGGGCGCCTGGCCCCGCCCACTTCCGCTTTGGGGCCCAGCAACAGTTGCCAGGGCAACCCTGGGCATGGCAGTGGGCTGGAGGGCGCCAGACCCCGCCCACTTCCAGTTTGAGGGTCAGCAACAGTTGCCAGGGCAACCCTGGGCATGGCAGGGGGCTGGAGGGCGCCAGGCCCCGCCCACTTCCGCTTTGGGGCCCAGCAACAGTTGCCAGGGCAACCCAGGGCATGGCAGGGGGCTGGAGGGCGCCTGGCCCCGCCCACTTCCGCTTTGGGGCCCAGCAACAGTTGCCAGGGCAACCCTGGGCATGGCAGGGTGCTTGAGGGCGCCAGGCCCCGCCCACTTCCGCTTTGGGGCCCAGCAACAGTTGCCAGGGCAACCCAGGGCATGACAGGGGGCTGGAGGGCGCCTGGCCCCGCCCACTTCCGCTTTGGGGCCCAGCAACAGTTGCCAGGGCAACCCTGGGCATGGCAGTGGGCTGGAGGGCGCCAGACCCCGCCCACTTCCAGTTTGAGGGTCAGCAACAGTTGCCAGGGCAACCCTGGGCATGGCAGGGGGCTGGAGGGCCCAAGGCCCCGCCCACTTCCGCTTTGGGGCCCAGAAAAAGTTGCCAGGGCAACCCAGGGCATGGCAGGGGGCTGGAGGGCGCCTGGCCCCGCCCACTTCCGCTTTGGGGCCCAGCAACAGTTGCCAGGGCAACACTGGGCATGGCAGGGGGCTGGAGGGCGCCAGGACCCGCCCACTTCCACTTTGGAGCCCAGAAACAGTTGCCAGGGCAACCCTGGGCATGGCAGGGGGCTGGAGGGCGCCAGGCCCCGCCCACTTCCGTTTTGGGGGCCAGCAACAGTTGCCAGGGCAATCCTGGGCATGGCAGGGGGCTAAAGGGTGCCAGGCCCCGCCCACTTCCGCTTTGGGGGGCCAGCAACAGTTGCCAGGGCAACCCTGGGCATGGCAGGGGGCTTGAGGGCGCCAGGCCCCGCCCACTTCCGCTTTGGGGCCCAGCAACAGTTGCCAGGGCAACCCTGGGCATGGCAGGGGGTTGGAGGGCGCCAGGCCCCGCCTACTTCCGTTTTGGGGGCCAGCAACAGTTGGCAGGGCAAGCCTGGGCATGGCAGGGGGCTGGAGGGCGCCAGGCCCCGCCCACTTCCGTTTTAGGGGCCAGCAACAGTTGCCAGGTTAACCCTGGGCATGGCAGGGGGCTGGAGGGCGCCAGGCCCCGCCCACTTCCGTTTTGGGGGCCAGCAACAGTTGCCTGGGCAACCCAGGGCATGGCAGGGGGCTGGAGGGCGCCAGACCCCGCCCACTTCCGCTTTAGGGGTCAGCAACAGTTGTCTGCGCAACCCAGGGCATGACAGGGGGCTGGAGGGCGCCTGGCCCCGCCCACTTCCGCTTTGGGGCCCAGCAACAGTTGCCAGGGCAACCCTGGGCAAGGCAGGGGGCTTAAGGGTGCCAGGCCCCGCCCAAATCCGCTTTAGGGGTCATCAACAGTTGCCAGGGCAAGCCTGGGCATGGCAGGGGGCTTGAGGGCGCCAGGCCCCGCCCACTTCCGCTTTGGGGGCCAGCAACAGTTGCCAGGGCAACCTTGGGCATGGCAGGGGGCTGGAGGGCGCCAGACACTGCCCACTTCCACTTTGAGGGTCAGCAACAGTTGCCAGGGCAACCCAGGGCATTGCAGGCGGCTGGAGGGCGCCTGGCCCCGCCCACTTCCGCTTTGGGGCCCAGAAACAGTTGCCAGGGCAAGCCTGGGCATGGCAGGGGGCTGGAGGGCCCAAGGCCCCGCCCACTTCCGCTTTGGGGCCCAGAAACAGTTGCCAGGGCAACCCAGGGCATGGCAGGGGGCTGGAGGGCGCCTGGCCCCGCCCACTTCCGCTTTGGGGCCCAGCAACAGTTGCCAGGGCAACCCTGGGCATGGCAGGGGGCTGGAGGGCGCCTGGCCCCGCCCACTTCCGCTTTGGGGGGCGAGCAACAGTTGGAAGGGCAACCCTGGGCATGGCAGGGGGCTTGAGGGCGCCTGGCTCCGCCCACTTCCGCTTTGGGGCCCAGCAACAGTTGCCAGGGCAAGTCTGGGCATGGCAGGGGGCCGGAGGGCGCCAGGCCCCGACCACTTCCGCTTTAGGGGTCATCAAAAGTTGCCAGGGCAACCCAGGGCATGGCAGGGGGCTGGAGGGCGCCTGGCCCCGCCCACTTCCGTTTTGGGGCCCAGCAATAGTTGCAAGGGCAAGCCTGGGCATGGCAGGGGGCTGGAGGGCGCCAGGTCCTGCCCACTTCTGCTTTGGGGCCCAGCAACAGCTGCCAGGGCAACCCTGTTCATGGCAGGGGGCTTAAAGGCGCCAGGCCCCGCCCACTTCCGCTTTGGGGGGCCAGCAATAGTTGGCAGGGCAATCCTGGGCATGGCAGGGCGCTTGAGGGCGCCAGGCCCCGCCCACTTCCGCTTTGGGGGCCAGCAACAGTTGCCAGGGCAACCCTGGGCATGGCAGGGGGCTGGAGGGCGCCAGGCCCCGCCCACTTCCGCTTTGAGGGCCAGCAACAGTTGCCAGGGCAACCCTGGGCATGGCAGGGGGCTTGAGGGCGCCATGCCCCGCCCACTTCCGCTTTGGGGGCCAGCAACAGCTGCCAGGGCAACCCTGGGCATGGCAGGGGGCTGGAGGGCGCCGGGCTCCGCCCACTTCCGCTTTGTGGCCCAGCAACAGTTGCCAGGGCAAGCCTGGGCATGGCAGGGTGCTTAAGGGCGCCAGGCCCCGCCCACTTCCGCTTTGGGGCCCAGCAACAGCTGCCAGGGCAACCCTGGGCATGGCAGTGTGCTGGAGGGCGCCAGGCCCCGCCCACTTCCGCTTTGAGGGTCAGCAACAGTTGCCAGGGCAACCCTGGGCATGGCAGGGGGCTGGAGGGCACCATGCCCCGCCCACTTCCGCTTTGGGGCTAGCAACAGTTGCCAAGGAAACCCTGGGCATGGCAGGGGGCTGGAGGGCGCCAGGCCCCGCCCACTTCCACTTTGGGGTCAGCAACAGTTGCCATGGCAACCCAGGGCATGGCAGGGGGCTGGAGGGCGCCTGGCCCCGCCCACTTCCGCTTTGGGGGCCAGCAACAGTTAACAGGGCAACCTTGGGCATGGCAGTGGGCTGGAGGGCGCCAGACACCGCCCACTTCCGCTTTGGGGCCCAGCAACAGTTGCCAGGGCAAGCCTGGGCATGGCAGGGGGCTTGTGGGCGCCAGGTCCCGCCCACTTCCGCTTTGGGGCCCAGCAACAGTTGCCAGGGCAAGCCTGGGTATGGCAGGGAGCTTGAGGGCGCCTGGCTCCGCCCACTTCCGCTTTGAGGGTCAGCAGCAGTTGCCAGTGCAATCCTGGGCATTACAGGGGGCTTGAGGGCGCCAGGCCCCGCCCACTTTCGTTTTGGGGGCCAGCAACAGTTGCCAGGGCAACCCTGGGCATGGCAGGGGGCTGGAGGGCGACAGGCCCCGCCCACTTCCGTTTTGGGGCCAGCAACAGTTGCCAGGGCGAGCCTGGGCATGACAGGGGGCTTGAGGGCGCCAGGTCCCGCCCACTTCCGCTTTGGGGCCCAGCAACAGTTGCCAGGGCAAGCCTGGGCATGGCAGAAGGCTTGAGGGCGTCAGGCCCCGCTCACTTCCGCTTTGAGGGTCAGCAGCAGTTGCCAGGGCAAGCCTGGGCATGGCAGGGGGCTTTAGGGCGCCAGGCCCCGCCCACTTCCGCTTTGGGGGCCGGCAACCTTGGGCATGGCAGGGGGCTTGAGGGCGCCATGCCCCACCCACTTCTGCTTTGGGGGCCAGCAACAGCTGCCAGGGCAACCCTGGGCATGGCAGGGGGCTGGAGGGCGCCAGGCCCTGCCCATTTCCGCTTTGGGGCCCAGCAACAGTTGCCAGGGCAACCCAGGGCATGGCAGGGGGCTGGAGGGCGCCAGGCCCGCTTACTTCCGCTTTGGGGGCCAGCAACAGTTGCCAGGGCAACCCTGGGCATGGCAGTGGGCTGGAGGGCGCCAGACCCCGCCCACTTCCGCTTTGGGGCTCAGCAACAGCTGCCAGGGCAACCCTGGGCATGGCAGGGGGCTGGAGGGCGCCTGGCCCCGCCCACTTCCGCTTTGGGGCCCAGCAACAGTTGCCAGGGCAAGCCTGGGCATGGCAGGGGGCTTGAGGGCGCCAGGCCCCGCCCACATCCGCTTTGGGGCCCAGCAACAGTTGCCAGGGCAACCCAGGGCATGACAGGGGGCTGGAGGGCGCCTGGCCCACCTCCCACTTCCGCTTTGGGGCCCAGCAACAGTTGCCAGGGCAAGCCTGGGCATGGCAGGGGGCTTGAGGGCGCCAGGCCCCGCCCACTTCCGCTTTGGGGGCCAGCAACAGTTGCCAGGGCAACCTTGGGCATGGCAGGGGGCTGGAGGGCGCCAGACACTGCCCACTTCCACTTTGAGGGTCAGCAACAGTTGCCAGGGCAACCCAGGGCATTGCAGGCGGATGGAGGGCGCCTGGCCCCGCCCACTTCCGCTTTGGGGCCCAGCAACAGTTGCCAGGGCAACCCTGGGCATGGCAGGGGGCTTGTGGGCGCCAGGTCCCGCCCACTTCCGCTTTGGGGCCCAGCAACAGTTGCCAGGGCAAGCCTGGGCATGGCAGGGGGCTTGAGGGCGCCTGGCTCCGCCCACTTCCGCTTTGGGGCCCAGCAACAGTTGCCAGGGCAACCCAGGGCATGGCAGGGGGCTGGAGGGCGCCTGGCCCCGCCCACTTCCGCTTTGGGGCCCAGCAACAGTTGCCAGGGCAAGCCTGGGCATGGCAGAGGGCTGGAGGGCGCCAGGCCCCGCCCACTTCCGCTTTGGGGGCCAGCAACAGTTGCCAGGGCAACCCTGGGCATGGCAGGGGGCTTAAGGGTGCCAGGCCCCGCCCACTTCCGCTTTGGGGGGCGAGCAACAGTTGGAAGGGCAACCCTGGGCATGGCAGGGGGCTTGAGGGCGCCAGGCCTCGCCCACTTCCGCTTTGGGGGCCAGCAACAGTTGCCAGGGCAACCCTGGGCATGGCAGGGGGATTGAGGGCGCCTGGCTCCGCCCACTTCCGCTTTGGGGCCCAGCAACAGTTGCCAGGGCAAGTCTGGGCATGGCAGGGGGCCGGAGGGCGCCAGGCCCCGACCACTTCCGCTTTAGGGGTCATCAACAGTTGCCAGGGCAACCCAGGGCATGGCAGGGGGCTGGAGGGCGCCTGGCCCCGCCCACTTCCGTTTTGGGGCCCAGCAATAGTTGCAAGGGCAAGCCTGGGCATGGCAGGGGGCTGGAGGGCGCCAGGTCCTGCCCACTTCTGCTTTGGGGCCCAGCAACAGCTGCCAGGGCCACCCTGTTCATGGCAGGGGGCTTGAAGGCGCCAGGCCCCGCCCACTTCCGCTTTGGGGGGCCAGCAATAGTTGGCAGGGCAACCCTGGGCATGGCAGGGCGCTTGAGGGCGCCAGGCCCCGCCCACTTCCGCTTTGGGGGCCAGCAACAGTTGCCAGGGAAACCCTGGGCATGGCAGGGGGCTGGAGGGCGCCAGGCCCCGCCCACTTCCGCTTTGAGGGCCAGCAAGAGTTGCCAGGGCAACCCTGGGCATGGCAGGGGGCTTGAGGGCGCCATGCCCCGCCCACTTCCGCTTTGGGGGCCAGCAACAGCTGCCAGGGCAACCCTGGGCATGGCAGGGGGCTGGAGGGCGCCGGGCTCCGCCCACTTCCGCTTTGGGGCCCAGCAACAGTTGCCAGGGCAAGCCTGGGCATGGCAGGGTGCTTGAGGGCGCCAGGCCCCGCCCACTTCCGCTTTGGGGGCTAGCAACAGTTGCCAGGGCAACCTTGGGCATGGCAGGGTGCTTGAGGGCGCCAGGCTCCGCCCACTTCCGCTTTGGGGGGCCAGCAGCAGTTGGAACGGCAACCCTGGGCATGGCAGGGGGCTTGAGGCTGCCAGGCCCCGCCCACTTCCGCTTTGGGGGCCAGCAACAGCTGCCAGGGCAACCCTGGGCATGGCAGGGTGCTTGAGGGCGCCAGGACCCGCCCACTTCCGCTTTGGGGCCCAGCAACAGTTGCCAGGGCAACCCAGGGCATGGCAGGGGGCTGGAGGGCGCCTGGCCCCGCCCACTTCCGCTTTGGGGCCCAGCAACAGTTGCCAGGGCAAGCCTGGGCATGGCAGGGGGCTTGTGGGCGCCAGGTCCCGCCCACTTCCGCTTTGGGGCCCAGCAAGAGTTGCCAGGGCAAGCCTGGGCATGGCAGGGGGCTTGAGGGCGCCTGGCTCCACCCACTTCCGCATTGGGGCCCAGCATTAGTTGCTAGGGCAACCCAGGGCATGGCAGGGGGCTAGAGGGTGCCTGGCCCCGCCCACTTCCGCTTTGGGGCCCAGCAACAGTTGCCAGGGCAAGCCTGGGCATGGCAGGGGGCTGGAGGGCGCCAGTCCCCGCCCACTTCCGCTTTGGGGCCCAGCAACAGCTGCCAGGGCAACCCTGGGCATGACAGTGGACTGGAGGGCGCCAGACCCCGCCCACTTCCAGTTTGAGGGTCAGCAACAGTTGCCAGGGCAACCCTGTGCATGGCAGGGGGCTGGAGGGCGCCAGGCCCCGCCCACTTCCGCTTTGGGGCCCATCAACAGTTGCCAGGGCAACCCAGGGCATGGCAGGGGGCTGGAGGGCGCCTGGCCCCGCCCACTTCCGCTTTGGGGCCCAGCAACAGTTGCCAGGGCAACCCTGGGCATGGCAGGGTGCTTGAGGGCGCCAGGCCCCGCCCACTTCCGCTTTGGGGCCCAGCAACAGTTGCCAGGGCAACCCAGGGAATGGCAGGGGGCTGGAGGGCGCCTGGCCCTGCCCACTTCCGCTTTGGGGCCCAGCAACAGTTGCCAGGGCAACCCTGGGCATGGCAGTGGGCTGGAGGGCGCCAGACCCCGCCCACTTCCAGTTTGAGGGTCAGCAACAGTTGCCAGGGCAACCCTGGGCATGGCAGGGGGCTGGAGGGCGCCAGGCCCCGCCCACTTCCGCTTTGGGGCCCAGCAACAGTTGCCAGGGCAACCCAGGGCATGGCAGGGGGCTGGAGGGCGCCTGGCCCCGCCCACTTCCGCTTTGGGGCCCAGCAACAGTTGCCAGGGCAACCCTGGGCATGGCAGGGTGCTTGAGGGCGCCAGGCCCCGCCCACTTCCGCTTTGGGGCCCAGCAACAGTTGCCAGGGCAACCCAGGGCATGACAGGGGGCTGGAGGGCGCCTGGCCCCGCCCACTTCCGCTTTGGGGCCCAGCAACAGTTGCCAGGGCAACCCTGGGCATGGCAGTGGGCTGGAGGGCGCCAGACCCCGCCCACTTCCAGTTTGAGGGTCAGCAACAGTTGCCAGGGCAACCCTGGGCATGGCAGGGGGCTGGAGGGCCCAAGGCCCCGCCCACTTCCGCTTTGGGGCCCAGAAAAAGTTGCCAGGGCAACCCAGGGCATGGCAGGGGGCTGGAGGGCGCCTGGCCCCGCCCACTTCCGCTTTGGGGCCCAGCAACAGTTGCCAGGGCAACCCTGGGCATGGCAGGGGGCTGGAGGGCGCCAGGACCCGCCCACTTCCACTTTGGAGCCCAGAAACAGTTGCCAGGGCAACCCTGGGCATGGCAGGGGGCTGGAGGGCGCCAGGCCCCGCCCACTTCCGTTTTGGGGGCCAGCAACAGTTGCCAGGGCAATCCTGGTCATGGCAGGGGGCTAAAGGGTGCCAGGCCCCGCCCACTTCCGCTTTGGGGGCCAACAACAGTTGCCAGGGCAACCCTGGGCATGGCAGGGGGCTTGAGGGCGCCAGGCCCCGCCTACTTCCGTTTTGGGGGCCAGCAACAGTTGGCAGGGCAAGCCTGGGCATGGCAGGGGGCTGGAGGGCGCCAGGCCCCGCCCACTTCCGTTTTAGGGGCCAGCAACAGTTGCCAGGTTAACCCTGGGCATGGCAGGGGGCTGGAGGGCGCCAGGCCCCGCCCACTTCCGTTTTGGGGGCCAGCAACAGTTGCCTGGGCAACCCAGGGCATGGCAGGGGGCTGGAGGGCGCCAGACCCCGCCCACTTCCGCTTTAGGGGTCAGCAACAGTTGTCTGCGCAACCCAGGGCATGACAGGGGGCTGGAGGGCGCCTGGCCCCGCCCACTTCCGCTTTGGGGCCCAGCAACAGTTGCCAGGGCAACCTTGGGCATGGCAGGGGGCTGGAGGGCGCCAGACACTGCCCACTTCCACTTTGAGGGTCAGCAACAGTTGCCAGGGCAACCCAGGGCATTGCAGGCGGCTGGAGGGCGCCTGGCCCCACCCACTTCCGCTTTGGGGCCCAGAAACAGTTGCCAGGGCAAGCCTGGGCATGGCAGGGGGCTGGAGGGCCCAAGGCCCCGCCCACTTCCGCTTTGGGGCCCAGAAACAGTTGCCAGGGCAACCCAGGGCATGGCAGGGGGCTGGAGGGCGCCTGGCCCCGCCCACTTCCGCTTTGGGGCCCAGCAACAGTTGCCAGGGCAACCCTGGGCATGGCAGGGGGCTGGAGGGCGCCTGGCCCCGCCCACTTCCGTTTTGGGGCCCAGCAACAGTTGCCAGGGCAAGCCTGGGCATGGCAGAGGGCTGGAGGGCGCCAGACCCCGCCCACTTCCGCTTTGGGGGCCAGCAACAGTTGCCAGGGCAACCCTGGGCATGGCAGGGGGTTTAAGGGTGCCAGGCTCCGCCCACTTCCGCTTTGGGGGGCGAGCAACAGTTGGAAGGGCAACCCTGGGCATGGCAGGGGGCTTGAGGGCGCCAGGCCCCGCCCACTTCCGCTTTGGGGGCCAGCAACAGTTGCCAGGGCAACCCTGGGCATGGCAGGGGGATTGAGGGCGCCTGGCTCCGCCCACTTCCGCTTTGGGGCCCAGCAACAGTTGCCAGGGCAAGCCTGGGCATGGCAGGGGGCCGGAGGGCGCCAGACCCCGCCCACTTCCACTTTGAGGGTCAGCAACAGTTGCCAGGGCAACCTTGGGCATGGCAGGGGGCTGGAGGGCGCCAGGCCCCGCCCACTTCCGCTTTGGGGCCCAGCAACAGTTGCCAGGGCAACCCAGGGCATGGCAGGGGGCTGGAGGGCGCCTGGCCCTGCCCACTTCCGCTTTATGGCCCAGCAACAGTTGCCAGAACAAAACTTGGGCATGGCATGGGGCTTGTGGGCGCCAGGTCCCGCCCACTTCCGCTTTGGGGCCCAGCAACAGTTGCCAGGGCAAGCATGGGCATGGCAGGGGGCTTGAGAGTGCCTGGCTCCGCCCACTTCCGCTTTGGGGCCCAGCAACAGTTGCTAGGGCAACCCAGGGCATGGCAGGGGGCTGGAGGGCGCCTGGCCCCGCCCACTTCCACTTTGGGGCCCAGCAACAGTTGCCAGCGCAAGTCTGGGCATGGCAGGGGGCTTGAGGGCGCCAGGCCCCGCCCACTTCCGCTTTGGGGCCAGCAACAGTTGCCAGGGCAACCCTGGGCATGGCAGTGTGCTGGAAGGCGCCAGACCCCGCCCACTTCCGCTTTGGGGCCCAGCAACAGTTGCCAGGGCAACCCTGGGCATGGCAGGGGGCTTAAGGGTGCCAGGCCCCGCCCACTTCCGCTTTGGGGCCCAGCAACAGTTGCCAGGGCAACCCTGGGCATGGCAGGGGGCTGGAGGGCGCCAGGCCCCGCCCACTTCCGTTTTGGGGGCCAGCAACAGTTGCCAGGGCGAGCCTAGGCATGGCAGGGGGCTTGAGGATGCCAAGTCATTGCAGGGGGGCTTGAGGGCGCCAAGCCCCGCCCACTTCCGTTTTGGGGGCCAGCAACAGTTGCCAGGGCAACCCTGGGCATGGCAGGGGGCTTGAGGGCGCCATGCCCCACCCACTTCCGCTTTGGGGGCCAGCAACAGTTGCCAGGGCGAGCCTGGACATGGCAGGGGGCTTGAGGGTGCCAGGTCCTGCCCACTTCCGCTTTGGGGCCCAGCAACAGTTGCCAGGGCAACCGTGGGCATGGCAGGGGCTGGAGGGCGCCAGGCCCCGCCCACTTCCGCTTTGGGGGCCAGCAACAGTTAACAGGGCAACCTTGGGCATGGCAGTGGGCTGGAGGGCGCCAGACACCGCCCACTTCCGCTTTGGGGCCCAGCAACAGTTGCCAGGGCAAGCCTGGGCATGGCAGGGGGCTTGTGGGCGCCAGGTCCCGCCCACTTCCGCTTTGGGGCCCAGCAACAGTTGCCAGGGCAAGCCTGGGCATGGCAGGGAGCTTGAGGGCGCCTGGCTCCGCCCACTTCCGCTTTGAGGGTCAGCAGCAGTTGCCAGGGCAAGCCTGGGCATTACAGGGGGCTTGAGGGCGCCAGGCCCCGCCCACTTTCGTTTTGGGGGCCAGCAACAGTTGCCAGGGCAACCCTGGGCATGGCAGTGTGCTGGAAGGCGCCAGACCCCGCCCACTTCCGCTTTGGGGCCCAGCAACAGTTGCCAGGGCAACCCTGGGCATGGCAGGGGGCTTAAGGGTGCCAGGCCCCGCCCACTTCCGCTTTGGGGCCCAGCAACAGTTGCCAGGGCAACCCTGGGCATGGCAGGGGGCTGGAGGGCGCCAGGCCCCGCCCACTTCCGTTTTGGGGGCCAGCAACAGTTGCCAGGGCGAGCCTAGGCATGGCAGGGGGCTTGAGGGTGCCAGGTCATTGCAGGGGGCTTGAGGGCGCCAAGCCCCGCCCACTTCCGTTTTGGGGGCCAGCAACAGTTGCCAGGGCAACCCTGGGCATGGCAGGGGGCTTGAGGGCGCCATGCCCCACCCACTTCCGCTTTGGGGGCCAGCAACAGTTGCCAGGGCGAGCCTGGACATGGCAGGGGGCTTGAGGGTGCCAGGTCCTGCCCACTTCCGCTTTGGGGCCCAGCAACAGTTGCCAGGGCAACCGTGGGCATGGCAGGGGCTGGAGGGCGCCAGGCCCCGCCCACTTCCGCTTTGGGGGCCAGCAACAGTTAACAGGGCAACCTTGGGCATGGCAGTGGGCTGGAGGGCGCCAGACACCGCCCCTCTTCCGCTTTGGGGCCCAGCAACAGTTGCCAGGGCAAGCCTGGGCATGGCAGGGGGCTTGTGGGCGCCAGGTCCCGCCCACTTCCGCTTTGGGGCCCAGCAACAGTTGCCAGGGCAAGCCTGGGCATGGCAGGGAGCTTGAGGGCGCCTGGCTCCGCCCACTTCCGCTTTGAGGGTCAGCAGCAGTTGCCAGGGCAAGCCTGGGCATTACAGGGGGCTTGAGGGCGCCAGGCCCCGCCCACTTTCGTTTTGGGGGCCAGCAACAGTTGCCAGGGCAACCCTGGGCATGGCAGGGGGCTGGAGGGCGACAGGCCCCGCCCACTTCCGTTTTGGGGCCAGCAACAATTGCCAGGGCGAGCCTGGGCATGACAGGGGGCTTGAGGGCGCCAGGTCCCGCCCACTTCCGCTTTGGGGCCCAGCAACAGTTGCCAGGGCAAGCCTGGGCATGGCAGAAGGCTTGAGGGCGTCAGGCCCCGCTCACTTCCGCTTTGAGGGTCAGCAGCAGTTGCCAGGGCAAGCCTGGGCATGGCAGGGGGCTTTAGGGCACCAGGCCCCGCCCACTTCCGCTTTGGGGGCCGGCAACCTTGAGCATGGCAGGGGGCTTGAGGGCGCCATGCCCCACCCACTTCTGCTTTGGGGGCCAGCAACAGCTGCCAGGGCAACCCTGGGCATGGCAGGGGGCTGGAGGGCGCCAGGCCCTGCCCACTTCCGCTTTGGGGCCCAGCAACAGTTGCCAGGGCAACCCAGGGCATGGCAGGGGGCTGGAGGGCGCCAGGCCCCGCTTACTTCCGCTTTGGGGGCCAGCAACAGTTGCCAGGGCAACCCTGGGCATTGCAGTGGGCTGGAGGGCGCCAGACCCCGCCCACTTCCGCTTTGGGGCTCAGCAACAGCTGCCAGGTCAACCCTGGGCATGGCAGTGGGCTGGAGGGCGCCAGACCCCGCCCACTTCCACTTTGAGGGTCAGCAACAGTTGCCAGGGCAACCCTGGGCATGGCAGGGGGCAGGAGGGCGCCAGGCCCCGCTTACTTCCGCTTTGGGGCCCAGCAACAGTTGCCAGGGCAACCCAGGGCATGGCAGGGGGCTGGAGGGCGCCTGGCCCCGCCCACTTCCGCTTTGGGGCCCAGCAACAGTTGCCAGGGCAAGCCTGGGCATGGCAGGGGGCTTGTGGGTGCCAGGTCCCGCCCACTTCCGCTTTGGGGCCCAGCAACAGTTGCGAGGGCAAGCCTGGGCATGGCAGGGGGCTTGAGGGCGCCTGGCTCCGCCCACTTCCGCTTTGGGGCCCAGCAACAGTTGCCAGGGCAAACCAGGGCATGGCAGGGGGCTGGAGGGCGCCTGGCCCCGCCCACTTCCGCTTTGGGGCCCAGCAACATTTGCCAGGGCAAGCCTGGGCATGGCAGGGGGCTAGAGGGCGCCAAGCCCCGCCCACTTCCGCTTTGAGGACCAGCAACAGTTGCCAGGGCAACCCTGGGCATGGCAGTGGGCTGGAGGGCGCCAGACCCCGCCCACTTCCGCTTTGGAGCCCAGCAACAGCTGCCAGGGCAACCCTGGGCATGGCAGTGGGCTGGAGGGCGCCAGACCCCGCCCACTTTCACTTTGAGGGTCAGCAACAGTTGCCAGGGCAACCTTGGGCATGGCAGGGGGCTGGAGGGCGCCTGGCCCCGCCCACTTCCGCTTTGGGGCCCAGCAACAGTTGGCAAGCCTGGGCATGGCAAGGGGCTTGTGGGCACCAGGTCCCGCCCACTTCCGCTTTGGGGCCCAGCAACAGTTGGCAAGCCTGGGCATGGCAAGGGGCTTGTGGGCACCAGGTCCCGCCCACTTCCGCTTTGGGGCCCAGCAACAGTTGCCAGGGCAAGCCTGGGCATGGCAGAGGGCTGGAGGGCGCCAGACCCCGCCCACTTCCGCTTTGGGGGCCAGCAACAGTTGCCAGGGCAACCCTGGGCATGGCAGGGGGCTTAAGGGTGCCAGGCTCCGCCCACTTCCGCTTTGGGGGGCGAGCAACAGTTGGAAGGGCAACCCTGGGCATGGCAGGGGGCTTGAGGGCGCCAGGCCCCGCCCACTTCCGCTTTGGGGGCCAGCAACAGTTGCCAGGGCAACCCTGGGCATGGCAGGGGGATTGAGGGCGCCTGGCTCCGCCCACTTCCGCTTTGGGGCACAGCAACAGTTGCCAGGGCAAGCCTGGGCATGGCAGGGGGCCGGAGGGCGCCAGACCCCGCCCACTTCCACTTTGAGGGTCAGCAACAGTTGCCAGGGCAACCTTGGGCATGGCAGGGGCTGGAGGGCGCCAGGCCCCGCCCACTTCCGCTTTGGGGCCCAGCAACAGTTGCCAGGGCAACCCAGGGCATGGCAGGGGGCTGGAGGGCGCCTGGCCCTGCCCACTTCCGCTTTATGGCCCAGCAACAGTTGCCAGAACAAAACTTGGGCATGGCACGGGGCTTGTGGGCGCCAGGTCCCGCCCACTTCCGCTTTGGGGCCCAGCAACAGTTGCCAGGGCAAGCATGGGCATGGCAGGGGGCTTGAGGGTGCCTGGCTCCGCCCACTTCCGCTTTGGGGCCCAGCAACAGTTGCTAGGGCAACCCAGGGCATGGCAGGGGGCTGGAGGGCGCCTGGCCCCGCCCACTTCCGCTTTGGGGCCCAGCAACAGTTGCCAGGGCAAGTCTGGGCATGGCAGGGGGCTTGAGGGCGCCAGGCCCCGCCCACTTCCGCTTTGGGGGCCAGCAACAGTTGCCAGGGCAACCCTGGGCATGGCAGTGTGCTGGAATGCGCCAGACCCCGCCCACTTCCGCTTTGGGGCCCAGCAACAGTTGCCAGGGCAACCCTGGGCATGGCAGGGGGCTTAAGGGTGCCAGGCCCCGCCCACTTCCGCTTTGGGGCCCAGCAACAGTTGCCAGGGCAACCCTGGGCATGGCAGGGGGCTGGAGGGCGCCAGGCCCCGCCCACTTCCGTTTTGGGGGCCAGCAACAGTTGCCAGGGCGAGCCTAGGCATGGCAGGGGGCTTGAGGGTGCCAGGTCATTGCAGGGGGCTTGAGGGCGCCAAGCCCCGCCCACTTCCGTTTTGGGGGCCAGCAACAGTTGCCAGGGCAACCCTGGGCATGGCAGGGGGCTTGAGGGCGCCATGCCCCACCCACTTCCGCTTTGGGGGCCAGCAACAGTTGCCAGGGCGAGCCTGGACATGGCAGGGGGCTTGAGGGTGCCAGGTCCTGCCCACTTCCGCTTTGGGGCCCAGCAACAGTTGCCAGGGCAACCGTGGGCATGGCAGGGGCTGGAGGGCGCCAGGCCCCGCCCACTTCCGCTTTGGGGGCCAGCAACAGTTAACAGGGCAACCTTGGGCATGGCAGTGGGCTGGAGGGCGCCAGACACCGCCCCTCTTCCGCTTTGGGGCCCAGCAACAGTTGCCAGGGCAAGCCTGGGCATGGCAGGGGGCTTGTGGGCGCCAGGTCCCGCCCACTTCCGCTTTGGGGCCCAGCAACAGTTGCCAGGGCAAGCCTGGGCATGGCAGGGAGCTTGAGGGCGCCTGGCTCCGCCCACTTCCGCTTTGAGGGTCAGCAGCAGTTGCCAGGGCAAGCCTGGGCATTACAGGGGGCTTGAGGGCGCCAGGCCCCGCCCACTTTCGTTTTGGGGGCCAGCAACAGTTGCCAGGGCAACCCTGGGCATGGCAGGGGGCTGGAGGGCGACAGGCCCCACCCACTTCCGTTTTGGGGCCAGCAACAATTGCCAGGGCGAGCCTGGGCATGACAGGGGGCTTGAGGGCGCCAGGTCCCGCCCACTTCCGCTTTGGGGCCCAGCAACAGTTGCCAGGGCAAGCCTGGGCATGGCAGAAGGCTTGAGGGCGTCAGGCCCCGCTCACTTCCGCTTTGAGGGTCAGCAGCAGTTGCCAGGGCAAGCCTGGGCATGGCAGGGGGCTTTAGGGCGCCAGGCCCCGCCCACTTCCGCTTTGGGGGCCGGCAACCTTGAGCATGGCAGGGGGCTTGAGGGCGCCATGCCCCACCCACTTCTGCTTTGGGGGCCAGCAACAGCTGCCAGGGCAACCCTGGGCATGGCAGGGGGCTGGAGGGCGCCAGGCCCTGCCCACTTCCGCTTTGGGTCCCAGCAACAGTTGCCAGGGCAACCCAGGGCATGGCAGGGGGCTGGAGGGCGCCAGGCCCCGCTTACTTCCGCTTTGGGGGCCAGCAACAGTTGCCAGGGCAACCCTGGGCATTGCAGTGGGCTGGAGGGCGCCAGACCCCGCCCACTTCCGCTTTGGGGCTCAGCAACAGCTGCCAGGGCAACCCTGGGCATGGCAGTGGGCTGGAGGGCGCCAGACCCCGCCCACTTCCACTTTGAGGGTCAGCAACAGTTGCCAGGGCAACCCTGGGCATGGCAGGGGGCAGGAGGGCGCCAGGCCCCGCTTACTTCCGCTTTGGGGCCCAGCAACAGTTGCCAGGGCAACCCAGGGCATGGCAGGGGGCTGGAGGGCGCCTGGCCCCGCCCACTTCCGCTTTGGGGCCCAGCAACAGTTGCCAGGGCAAGCCTGGGCATGGCAGGGGGCTTGTGGGCGCCAGGTCCCGCCCACTTCCGCTTTGGGGCCCAGCAACAGTTGCGAGGGCAAGCCTGGGCATGGCAGGGGGCTTGAGGGCGCCTGGCTCCGCCCACTTCCGCTTTTGGGCCCAGCAACAGTTGCCAGGGCAACCCTGGGCATGGCAGGGGGCAGGAGGGCACCAGGCCCCGCTTACTTCCGCTTTGGGGCCCAGCAACAGTTGCCAGGGCAACCCAGGGCATGGCAGGGGGCTGGAGGGCGCCTGGCCCCGCCCACTTCCGCTTTGGGGCCCAGCAACAGTTGACAGGGCAAGCCTGGGCATGGCAGGGGGCTTGTGGGCGCCAGGTCCCGCCCACTTCCGCTTTGGGGCCCAGCAACAGTTGCGAGGGCAAGCCTGGGCATGGCAGGGGGCTTGAGGGCGCCTGGCTCCGCCCACTTCCGCTTTGGGGCCCAGCAACAGTTGCCAGGGCAAACCAGGGCATGGCAGGGGGCTGGAGGGCGCCTGGCCCCGCCCACTTCCGCTTTGGGGCCCAGCAACATTTGCCAGGGCAAGCCTGGGCATGGCAGGGGGCTAGAGGACGCCAAGCCCCGCCCACTTCCGCTTTGAGGGCCAGCAACAGTTGCCAGGGCAACCCTGGGCATGGCAGTGGGCTGGAGGGCGCCAGACCCCGCCCACTTCCGCTTTGGAGCCCAGCAACAGCTGCCAGGGCAACCCTGGGCATGGCAGTGGGCTGGAGGGCGCCAGACCCCGCCCACTTTCACTTTGAGGGTCAGCAACAGTTGCCAGGGCAACCTTGGGCATGGCAGGGGGCTGGAGGGCGCCTGGCCCCGCCCACTTCCGCTTTGGGGCCCAGCAACAGTTGCCAGGGCAAGCCTGGGCATGGCAGGGGGCTTGAGGGCGCCAGGCCCCGCCCACATCCGCTTTGGGGCCCAGCAACAGTTGCCAGGGCAACCCAGGGCATGACAGGGGGCTGGAGGGTGCCTGGCCCCGCCCACTTCCGCTTTGGGGCCCAGCAACAGTTGCCAGGGCAAGCCTGGGCATGGCAGGGGGCTTGAGGGCGCCAGGCCCCGCCCACTTCCGCTTTGGGGGCCAGCAACAGTTGCCAGGGCAACCTTGGGCATGGCAGGGGGCTGGAGGGCGCCAGACACTGCCCACTTCCACTTTGAGGGTCAGCAACAGTTGCCAGGGCAACCCAGGGCATTGCAGGTGGCTGGAGGGCGCCTGGCCCCGCCCACTTCCGCTTTGGGGCCCAGCAACAGTTGCCAGGGCAAGCCTGGGCATGGCAGGGGGCTTGAGGGCGCCTGGCTCCGCCCACTTCCGCTTTGGGGCCCAGCAACAGTTGCCAGGGCAACCCAGGGCATGGCAGGGGGCTGGAGGGCGCCTGGCCCCGCCCACTTCCGCTTTGGGGCCCAGCAACAGTTGCCAGGGCAAGCCTGGGCATGGCAGGGGGCTTGTGGGCGCCAGGTCCCGCCCACTTCCGCTTTGGGGCCCAGCAACAGTTGCCAGGGCAAGCCTGGGCATGGCAGAGGGCTGGAGGGCGCCAGGCCCCGCCCACTTCCGCTTTGGGGGCCAGCAACAGTTGCCAGGGCAAGCCTGGGCATGGCAGGGGGCTTGTGGGCGCCAGGTCCCGCCCACTTCCGCTTTGGGGCCCAGCAACAGTTGCCAGGGCAAGCCTGGGCATGGCAGAGGGCTGGAGGGCGCCAGGCCCCGCCCACTTCCGCTTTGGGGGCCAGCAACAGTTGCCAGGGCAACCCTGGGCATGGCAGGGGGCTTAAGGGTGCCAGGCCCCGCCCACTTCCGCTTTGGGGGGCGAGCAACAGTTGGAAGGGCAACCCTGGGCATGGCAGGGGGCTTGAGGGCGCCAGGCCCCGCCCACTTCCGCTTTGGGGGCCAGCAACAGTTGCCAGGGCAACCCTGGGCATGGCAGGGAGATTGAGGGCGCCTGGCTCCGCCCACTTCCGCTTTGGGGCCCAGCAACAGTTGCCAGGGCAAGTCTGGGCATGGCAGGGGGCTGGAGGGCGCCTGGCCCCGCCCACTTCCGTTTTGGGGCCCAGCAATAGTTGCCAGGGCAACCCTGGGCATGGCAGGGGGCTTGAGGGCGCCATGCCCCGCCCACTTCCGCTTTGGGGGCCAGCAACAGCTGCCAGGGCAACCCTGGGCATGGCAGGGGGCTGGAGGGCGCCGGGCTCCGCCCACTTCCGCTTTGTGGCCCAGCAACAGTTGCCAGGGCAAGCCTGGGCATGGCAGGGTGCTTGAGGGCGCCAGGCCCCGCCCACTTCCGCTTTGGGGCCCAGCAACAGCTGCCAGGGCAACCCTGGGCATGGCAGTGTGCTGGAGGGCGCCAGGCCCCGCCCACTTCCGCTTTGAGGGTCAGCAACAGTTGCCAGGGCAACCCTGGGCATGGCAGGGGGCTGGAGGGCACCATGCCCCGCCAACTTCCGCTTTGGGGCTAGCAACAGTTGCCAAGGAAACCCTGGGCATGGCAGGGGGCTTGAGGGCGCCAGGCCCCGCCCACTTCCACTTTGGGGTCAGCAACAGTTGCCAGGGCAACCCTGGGCATGGCAGGGGGCTTGAGGGCGCCAGGCCCCGCCCACTTCCGCTTTGGGGGCCAGCAACAGTTGCCATGGCAACCCTGCGCATGGCAGGGGGCTTGAGGGCGACAGGACCCACCCACTTCCGCTTTGGGGGGCCAGCAATAGTTGGCAGGGCAACCCTGGGCATGGCAGGGGGCTTGAGGGCGCCAGGCCCCGCCCACTTCGGCTTTGGGGGCCAGCAACAGTTGCCAGGGCAACCCTGGGCATGGCAGGGGGCTGGAGGGCGCCAGGCCCCGCCCACTTCCGCTTTGAGGGCCAGCAACAGTTGCCAGGGAAACCCTGGGCATGGCAGGGGGCTGGAGGGCGCCAGGCACCGCCCACTTCCGCTTTGGGGCCCAGCAACAGTTGCCAGGGCAAGCCTGGGCATGGCAGGGTGCTTAAAGGCGCCAGGCCCCGCCCACTTCCGCTTTGGGGGCTAGCAACAGTTGCCAGGGCAACCTTGGGCATGGCAGGGTGCTTGAGGGCGCCAGGCCCCGCCCACTTCCGCTTTGGGGGGCCAGCAGCAGTTGGAACGGCAACCCTGGGCATGGCAGGGGGCTTGAGGCTGCCAGGCCCCGCCCACTTCCGCTTTGGGGGCCAGCAACAGCTGCCAGGGCAACCCTGGGCATGGCAGGGTGCTTGAGGGCGCCAGGACCCGCCCACTTCCGCTTTGGGGCCCAGCAACAGTTGCCAGGGCAACCCAGGGCATGGCAGGGGGCTGGAGGGCGCCTGGCCCCGCCCACTTCCGCTTTGGGGCCCAGCAACAGTTGCCAGGGCAACCCTGGGCATGGCAGGGGGCTTGAGGGCGCCAGGCCCCGCCCACTTCCGCTTTGGGGGCCAGCAACAGTTGCCAGGGCAACCCTGGGCATGGCAGGGAGATTGAGGGCGCCTGGCTCCGCCCACTTCCGCTTTGGGGCCCAGCAACAGTTGCCAGGGCAAGTCTGGGCATGGCAGGGGGCTGGAGGGCGCCTGGCCCCGCCCACTTCCGCTTTGGGGGCCAGCAACAGTTGCCAGGGCAACCCTGGGCATGGCAGGGGGCTTAAGGGTGCCAGGCCCCGCCCACTTCCGCTTTGGGGGGCGAGCAACAGTTGGAAGGGCAACCCTGGGCATGGCAGGGGGCTTGAGGACGCCAGGCCCCTCCCACTTCCGCTTGGGGGGCCAGCAACAGTTGCCAGGGCAACCCTGGGCATGGCAGAAGGATTGAGGGCGCCTGGCTCCGCCCACTTCCGCTTTGGGGCCCAGCAACAGTTGCCAGGGCAAGTCTGTGCATGGCAGGGGGCCGGAGGGCGCCTGGCCCCGCCCACTTCCGCTTTAGGGGCCATCAACAGTTGCCAGGGCAACCCAGGGCATGGCAGGGGGCTGGAGGGCGCCTGGCCCCGCCCACTTCCGTTTTGGGGCCCAGCAACAGTTGCAAGGGCAAGCCTGGGCATGGCAGGGGGCTGGAGGGCGCCAGGTCCTGCCCACTTCTGCTTTGGGGCCCAGCAACAGCTGCCAGGGCAACCCTGTTCATGGCAGGGGGCTTGAAGGCGCCAGGCCCCGCCCACTTCCGCTTTGGGGGGCCAGCAATAGTTGGCAGGGCAACCCTGGGCATGGCAGGGCGCTTGAGGGCGCCAGGCCCCGCCCACTTCCGCTTTGGGGGCCAGCAACAGTTGCCAGGGCAACCCTGGGCATGGCAGGGGGCTGGAGGGCGCCAGGCCCCGCCCACTTCCGCTTTGAGGGCCCAGCAACAGTTGCCAGGGCAACCCTGGGCATGGCAGGGGGCTTGAGGGCGCCATGCCCCGCCCACTTCCGCTTTGGGGGCCAGCAACCGCTGCCAGGGCAACCCTGGGCATGGCAGGGGGCTGGAGGGCGCCGGGCTCCGCCCACTTCCGCTTTGGGGCCCAGCAACAGTTGCCAGGGCAAGCCTGGGCATGGCAGGGTGCTTGAGGGCGCCAGGCCCCGCCCACTTCCGCTTTGGGGCCCAGCAACAGCTGCCAGGGCAACCCTGGGCATGGCAGTGTGCTGGAGGGCGCCAGGCCCCGCCCACTTCCGCTTTGAGGGTCAGCAACAGTTGCCAGGGCAACCCTGGGCATGGCAGGGGGCTGGAGGGCACCATGCCCCGTCCACTTCCGCTTTGGGGCTAGCAACAGTTGCCAAGGAAACCCTGGGCATGGCAGGGGGCTTGAGGGCGCCAGGCCCCGCCCACTTCCACTTTGGGGTCAGCAACAGTTGCCAGGGCAACCCTGGGCATGGCAGGGGGCTTGAGGGCGCCAGGCCCTGCCCACTTCCGCTATGGGGGGCCAGCAACAGTTGCCATGGCAACCCTGCGCATGGCAGGGGGCTTGAGGGCGCCAGGACCCGCCCACTTCCGCTTTGGGGGGCCAGCAATAGTTGGCAGGGCAACCCTGGGCATGGCAGGGGGCTTGAGGGCGCCAGGCCCCGCCCACTTCGGCTTTGGGGGCCAGCAACAGTTGCCAGGGCAACCCTGGGCATGGCAGGGGGCTGGAGGGCGCCAGGCCCCGCCCACTTCCGCTTTGAGGGCCAGCAACAGTTGCCAGGGAAACCCTGGGCATGGCAGGGGGCTGGAGGGCGCCAGGCACCGCCCACTTCCGCTTTGGGGGCTAGCAACAGTTGCCAGGGCAACCTTGGGCATGGCAGGGTGCTTGAGGGCGCCAGGCCCCGCCCACTTCCGCTTTGGGGGGCCAGCAGCAGTTGGAACGGCAACCCTGGGCATGGCAGGGGGCTTGAGGCTGCCAGGCCCCGCCCACTTCCGCTTTGGGGGCCAGCAACAGCTGCCAGGGCAACCTTGGGCATGGCAGGGTGCTTGAGGGCGCCAGGACCCGCCCACTTCCGCTTTGGGGCCCAGCAACAGTTGCCAGGGCAACCCTGTGCATGGCAGGGGGCTGGAGGGCGCCAGGCCCCGCCCACTTCCGCTTTGGGGCCCAGCAACAGTTGCCAGGGCAACCCAGGGCATGGCAGGGGGCTGGAGGGCGCCTGGCCCCGCCCACTTCCGCTTTGGGGCCCAGCAACAGTTGCCAGGGCAACCCTGGGCATGGCAGGGTGCTTGAGGGCGCCAGGCCCCGCCCACTTCCGCTTTGGGGCCCAGCAACAGTTGCCAGGGCAACCCAGGGCATGGCAGGGGGCTGGAGGGCGCCTGGCCCTGCCCACTTCCGCTTTGGGGCCCAGCAACAATTACCAGGGCAACCCTGGGCATGGCAGTGGGCTGGAGGGCGCCAGACCCCGCCCACTTCCAGTTTGAGGGTCAGCAACAGTTGCCAGGGCAACCCTGGGCATGGCAGGGTGTTTGAGGGCGCCAGGCCCCGCCCACTTCCGCTTTGGGGCCCAGCAACAGTTGCCAGGGTAACCCAGGGCATGGCAGGGGGCTGGAGGGCGCCTGGCCCCGCCCACTTCCGCTTTGGGGCCCAGCAACAGTTGCCAGGGAAAGCCTGGGCATGGCAGTGGGCTGGAGGGCGCCAGACCCCGCCCACTTCCAGTTTGAGGGTCAGCAACAGTTGCCAGGGCAACCCTGGGCATGGCAGGGGGCTGGAGGGCGCCAGGCCCCGCCCACTTCCGCTTTGGGGCCCAGAAACATTTGCCAGGGCAACCCAGGGCATGGCAGGGGGCTGGAGGGCGCCTGGCCCCGCCCACTTCCGCTTTGGGGCCCAGCAACAGTTGCCAGGGCAACCCTGGGCATGGCAGGGGGCTGGAGGGCGCCAGGACCCGCCCACTTCCACTTTGGAGCCCAGAAACAGTTGCCAGGGCAACCCTGGGCATGGCAGGGGGCTGGAGGGCGCCAGGCCCCGCCCACTTCCGTTTTGGGGGCCAGCAACAGTTGCCAGGGCAATCCTGGGCATGACAGGGGGCTAAAGGGTGCCAGGCCCCGCCCACTTCCGCTTTGGGGGGCCAGCAACAGTTGCCAGGGCAACCCTGGGCATGGCAGGAGGCTTGAGGGCGCCAGGCCCCGCCCACTTCCGCTTTGGGGCCCAGCAACAGTTGCCAGGGCAAGCCTGGGCATGACAGGGGGCTTGTGGGCGCCAGGTCCCGCCCACTTCCGCTTTGGGGCCCAGCAACAGTTGCCAGGGCAAGCCTGGGCATGGCAGGGGGCTTGAGGGCGCCATGCCCCACCCACTTCCGCTTTGGGGGCCAGCAACAGTTGCCAGGGCGAGCCTGGACATGGCAGGGGGCTTTAGGGTGCCAGGTCCTGCCCACTTCCGCTTTGGGGCCCAGCAACAGTTGCCAGGGCAACCGTGGGCATGGCAGGGGGCTGGAGGGCGCCAGGCCCCGCCCACTTCCGCTTTGGGGGCCAGCAACAGTTAACAGGGCAACCTTGGGCATGGCAGTGGGCTGGAGGGCGCCAGACACCGCCCACTTCCGCTTTGGGGCCCAGCAATAGTTGCCAGGGCAAGCCTGGGCATGGCAGGGGGCTTGTGGGCGCCAGGTCCCGCCCACTTCCGCTTTGGGGCCCAGCAACAGTTGCCAGGGCAAGCCTGGGCATGGCAGGTGGCTTGAGGGCGCCTGTCTCCGCCCACTTCCGCTTTGAGGGTCAGCAGCAGTTGTCAGGGCAAGCCTGGGCATGGCAGGGGGCTTGAGGGCGCCAGGCCCCGCCCACTTTCGGTTTGGGGGACAGCAACAGTTGCCAGGGCAACCCTGGGCATGGCAGGGGGCTGAAGGGCGCCAGGCCCCGCCCACTTCCGTTTTGGGGCCAGCAACAGTTGCCAGGCCGGGCCTGGGCATGACAGGGGGCTTGAGGGCGCCAGGTCCCGCCCACTTCCGCTTTGGGGCCCAGCAACAGTTGCCAGGGCAAGCCTGGGCATGGCAGAAGGCTTGAGGGCGTCAGGCCCCGCCCACTTCCGCTTTGAGGGTCAGCAGCAGTTGCCAGGGCAAGCCTGGGCATGGCAGGGGGCTTTAGGGCGCCAGGCCCCGCCCACTTCCGCTTTGGGGGCCAGCAACCTTGGGCATGGCAGGGGGCTTGAGGGCGCCATGCCCCACCCACTTCCGCTTTGGGGGCCAGCAACAGCTGCCAGGGCAACCCTGGGCATGGCAGGGGGCTGGAGGGCGCCAGGCCCTTCCCACTTCCGTTTTGGGGCCCAGCAACAGTTGCAAGGGCAAGCCTGGGCATGGCAGGGGGCTGGAGGGCGCCAGGCCCCGCCCACTTCCGTTTTGGGGCCCAGCAACAGTTGCCAGGGCAACCCAGGGCATTGCAGGCGGCTGGAGGGCGCCTGGCCCCGCCCACTTCCGCTTTGGGGCCCAGCCTGGGCATGGCAGGGGGCTTGTGGGCGCCAGGTCCCGCCCACTTCCGCTTTGGGGCCCAGCAACAGTTGCCAGGGCAAGCCTGGGCATGGCAGGGGGCTTGAGGGCGCCTGGCTCCGCCCACTTCCGCTTTGGGGCCCAGCAACAGTTGCCAGGGCAACCCAGGGCATGGCAGGGGGCTTAAGGGTGCCAGGCCCCGCCCACTTCCGCTTTGGGGGGGCCAGCAACAGTTGGAAGGGCAACCCTGGGCATGGCAGGGGGCTTGAGGGCGCCAGGCCCCGCCCACTTCCGCTTTGGGGGCCAGCAACAGTTGCCAGGGCAACCCTGGGCATGGCAGGGGGATTGAGGGCGCCTGGCTCCGCCCACTTCCGCTTTGGGGCCCAGCAACAGTTGTCAGGGCAAGCCTGGGCATGGCAGGGGGCCGGAGGGCGCCAGGCCCCGACCACTTCCGCTTTAGGGGTCATCAACAGTTGCCAGGGCAACCCAGGGCATGGCAGGGGGCTGGAGGGCGCCTGGCCCCGCCCACTTCCGCTTTGGGGCCCAGCAACAGTTGCAAGGGCAAGCCTGGGCATGGCAGGGGGCTGGAGGGCGCCAGGTCCTGCCCACTTCTGCTTTGGGGCCCAGCAACAGCTGCCAGGGCAACCCTGTTCATGGCAGGGGGCTTGAAGGCGCCAGGCCCCGCCCACTTCCGCTTTGGGGGGCCAGCAACAGTTGGCAGGGCAACCCTGGGCATGGCAGGGCGCTTGAGGGCGCCAGGACCCACCCACTTCCGCTTTGGGGGCCAGCAACAGTTGCCAGGGCAACCCTGGGCATGGCAGGGGGCTGGTGGGCGCCAGGCCCCGCCCACTTCCGCTTTGAGGCCAGCAACAGTTGCCAGGGAAAACCTTGGGCATGGCAGGGGGCTTGAGGGCGCCATGCCCCGCCCACTTCCCGCTTTGGGGGCCAGCAACAGCTGCCAGGGCTACCCTGGGCATGGCAGGGGGCTGGAGGGCGCCGGGCCCCGCCCACTTCCGCTTTGGGGCCCAGCAACAGTTGCCAGGGCAAGCCTGGGCATGGCAGGGTGCTTGAGGGCGCCAGGCCCCGCCCACTTCCGCTTTGGGGCCCAGCAACAGCTGCCAGGGCAACCCTGGGCATGGCAGTGTGCTGGAGGGCGCCAGGCCCCGCCCACTTCCGCTTTGAGGGTCAGCAACAGTTGCCAGGGCAACCCTGGGCATGGCAGGGGGCTGGAGGGCACCATGCCCCGCCCACTTCCGCTTTGGGGCTAGCAACAGTTGCCAAGGAAACCCTGGGCATGGCAGGGGGCTTGAGGGCGCCAGGCCCCGCCAACTTCCACTTTGCGGTCAGCAACAGTTGCCAGGGCAACCCTGGGCATGGCAGGGGGCTTGAGGGCGCCATGCCCCGCCCACTTCCGCTTTGGGGGCCAGCAACCCTGGGCATGGCAGGGGCTTGAGGGCGCCAGGCCCCGCCCACTTCCGCTTTGGGGACCAGCAATAGTTGGCAGGGCAACCCTGTGCATGGCAGGGGGCTTGAGGGCGCCAGGCCCCGCCCACTTCCGCTTTGGGGCCAGCAACAGTTGCCAGGGCAACCCTGGGCATGGCAGGGTGCTGGAGGGCGCCAGGCCCCGCCCACTTCCGCTTTGAGGGCCAACAACAGTTGCCAGGGAAACCCTGGGCATGGCAGGGGGCTGGAGGGCGCCAGGCCCCGCCCACTTCTGCTTTGGGGCCCAGCAACAGTTGCCAGGGCAACCCTGGGCATGGCAGTGGGCTGGAGGGCGAAATGCCCCGCCCACTTCCGCTTTGAGGGTCAGCAGCAGTTGCCAGGGCCAACCCTGGGCATGGCAGGGGGCTTGAGGGCGCCATGCCCCGCCCACTTCCGCTTTGGGGGCCAGCAACAGCTGCCAGGGCAACCCTGGGCATGGCAGGGGGCTGGAGGGCGCCAGGCCCCGCCCACTTCCGCTTTGGAGCCCAGAAACAGTTGCCAGGGCAACCCTGGGCATGGCAGGGGGCTGGAGGGCGCCAGGCCCCGCCCACTTCCGTTTTGGGGGCCAGCAACAGTTGCCAGGGCAATCCTGGGCATGGCAGGGGGCTAAAGGGTGCCAGGCCCCGCCCACTTCCGCTTTGGGGGGCCAGCAACAGTTGCCAGGGCAACCCTGGGCATGGCAGGGGGCTTGAGGGCGCCAGGCCCCGCCCACTTCCGCTTTGGGGCCCAGCAACAGTTGCCAGGGCAACCCTGGGCATGGCAGGGGGTTGGAGGGCGCCAGGCCCCGCCTACTTCCGTTTGGGGGCCAGCAACAGTTGGCAGGGCAAGCCTGGGCATGGCAGGGGGCTGGAGGGCGCCAGGCCCCGCCCACTTCCGTTTTAGGGGCCAGCAACAGTTGCCAGGTTAACCCTGGGCATGGCAGGGGGCTGGAGGGCGCCAGGCCCCGCCCACTTCCGTTTTGGGGCCAGCAACAGTTGCCTTGGCAACCCAGGGCATGGCAGGGGGCTGGAGGGCGCCTGGCCCCGCCCACTTCCGCTTTGGGGCCCAGCAACTGTTGCCAGGGCAAGCCTGGGCATGGCAGGGGGCTTGTGGGCGCCAGGTCCCGCCCACTTCCGCTTTGGGGCCCAGCAAGAGTTGCCAGGGCAAGCCTGGGCATGGCAGGGGGCTTGAGGGCGCCTGGCTCCACCCACTTCCGCATTGGGGCCCAGCATTAGTTGCTAGGGCAACCCAGGGCATGGCAGGGGGCTAGAGGGTGCCTGGCCCCGCCCACTTCCGCTTTGGGGCCCAGCAACAGTTGCCAGGGCAAGCCTGGGCATGGCAGGGGGCTGGAGGGCGCCAGTCCCCGCCCACTTCCGCTTTGGGGCCCAGCAACAGTTGCCAGGGCAACCCTGGGCATGACAGTGGACTGGAGGGCGCCAGACCCCGCCCACTTCCGCTTTGGGGCCCAGCAACAGCTGCCAGGGCAACCCTGGGCATGGCAGTGGGCTGGAGGGCGCCAGACCCCGCCCACTTCCAGTTTGAGGGTCAGCAACAGTTGCCAGGGCAACCCTGTGCATGGCAGGGGGCTGGAGGGCGCCAGGCCCCGCCCACTTCCGCTTTGGGGCCCATCAACAGTTGCCAGGGCAACCCAGGGCATGGCAGGGGGCTGGAGGGCGCCTGGCCCCGCCCACTTCCGCTTTGGGGCCCAGCAACAGTTGCCAGGGCAACCCAGGGCATGACAGGGGGCTGGAGGGCGCCTGGCCCCGCCCACTTCCGCTTTGGGGCCCAGCAACAGTTGCCAGGGCAACCCTGGGCATGGCAGTGGGCTGGAGGGCGCCAGACCCCGCCCACTTCCAGTTTGAGGGTCAGCAACAGTTGCCAGGGCAACCCTGGGTTTGGCAGGGGGCTGGAGGGCCCAAGGCCCCGCCCACTTCCGCTTTGGGGCCCAGAAAAAGTTGCCAGGGCAACCCAGGGCATGGCAGGGGGCTGGAGGGCGCCTGGCCCCGCCCACTTCCGCTTTGGGGCCCAGCAACAGTTGCCAGGGCAACCCTGGGCATGGCAGGGGGCTGGAGGGCGCCAGGACCCGCCCACTTCCACTTTGGAGCCCAGAAAACAGTTGCCAGGGCAACCCTGGGCATGGCAGGGGGCTGAAGGGCGCCAGGCCCCGCCCACTTCCGTTTTGGGGGCCAGCAACAGTTGCCAGGGCAATCCTGGGCATGGCAGGGGGCTAAAGGGTGCCAGGCCCCGCCCACTTCCGCTTTGGGGGGCCAGCAACAGTTGCCAGGGCAACCCTGGGCATGGCAGGGGGCTTGAGGGCGCCAGGCCCCGCCCACTTCCGCTTTGGGGCCCAGCAACAGTTGCCAGGGCAACCCTGGGGCATGGCAGGGGGTTGGAGGGCGCCAGGCCCCGCCTACTTCCGTTTTGGGGGCCAGCAACAGTTGGCAGGGCAAGCCTGGGCATGGCAGGGGGCTGGAGGGCGCCAGGCCCCGCCCACTTCCGTTTTAGGGGCCAGCAACAGTTGCCAGGTTAACCCTGGGCATGGCAGGGGGCTGGAGGGCGCCAGGCCCCGCCCACTTCCGTTTTGGGGGCCAGCAACAGTTGCCTGGGCAACCCAGGGCATGGCAGGGGGCTGGAGGGTGCCAGACCCCGCCCACTTCCGCTTTAGGGGTCAGCAACAGTTGTCTGCGCAACCCAGGGCATGACAGGGGGCTGGAGGGCGCCTGGCCCCGCCCACTTCCGCTTTGGGGCCCAGCAACAGTTGCCAGGGCAACCCTGGGCAAGGCAGGGGGCTTAAGGGTGCCAGGCCCCGCCCAAATCCGCTTTAGGGGTCATCAACAGTTGCCAGGGCAAGCCTGGGCATGGCAGGGGGCTTGAGGGCGCCAGGCCCCGCCCACTACCGCTTTGGGGGCCAGCAACAGTTGCCAGGGCAACCTTGGGCATGGCAGGGGGCTGGAGGGCGCCAGACACTGCCCACTTCCACTTTGAGGGTCAGCAACAGTTGCCAGGGCAACCCAGGGCATTGCAGGCGGCTGGAGGGCGCCTGGCCCCGCCCACTTCCGCTTTGGGGCCCAGCAACAGTTGCCAGGGCAAGCCTGGGCATGGCAGGGGGCTGGAGGGCCCAAGGCCCCGCCCACTTCCGCTTTGGGGCCCAGAAACAGTTGCCAGGGCAACCCAGGGCATGGCAGGGGGCTGGAGGGCGCCTGGCCCCGCCCACTTCCGCTTTGGGGCCCAGCAACAGTTGCCAGGGCAACCCTGGGCATGGCAGGGGGCTGGAGGGCGCCTGGCCCCGCCCACTTCCGCTTTGGGGCCCAGCAACAGTTGCCAGGGCAAGCCTGGGCATGGCAGAGGGCTGGAGGGCGCCAGACCCCGCCCACTTCCGCTTTGGGGGCCAGCAACAGTTGCCAGGGCAACCCTGGGCATGGCAGGGGGTTTAAGGGTGCCAGGCTCCGCCCACTTCCGCTTTGGGGGGCGAGCAACAGTTGGAAGGGCAACCCTGGGCATGGCAGGGGGCTTGAGGGCGCCAGGCCCCGCCCACTTCCGCTTTGGGGGCCAGCAACAGTTGCCAGGGCAACCCTGGGCATGGCAGGGGGATTGAGGGCGCCTGGCTCCGCCCACTTCCGCTTTGGGGCCCAGCAACAGTTGCCAGGGCAAGCCTGGGCATGGCAGGGGGCCGGAGGGCGCCAGACCCCGCCCACTTCCACTTTGAGGGTCAGCAACAGTTGCCAGGGCAACCTTGGGCATGGCAGGGGGCTGGAGGGCGCCAGGCCCCGCCCACTTCCGCTTTGGGGCCCAGCAACAGTTGCCAGGGCAACCCAGGGCATGGCAGGGGGCTGGAGGGCGCCTGGCCCTGCCCACTTCCGCTTTATGGCCCAGCAACAGTTGCCAGAACAAAACTTGGGCATGGCACGGGGCTTGTGGGCGCCAGGTCCCGCCCACTTCCGCTTTGGGGCCCAGCAACAGTTGCCAGGGCAAGCATGGGCATGGCAGGGGGCTTGAGAGTGCCTGGCTCCGCCCACTTCCGCTTTGGGGCCCAGCAACAGTTGCTAGGGCAACCCAGGGCATGGCAGGGGGCTGGAGGGCGCCTGGCCCCGCCCACTTCCGCTTTGGGGCCCAGCAACAGTTGCCAGGGCAAGTCTGGGCATGGCAGGGGGCTTGAGGGCGCCAGGCCCCGCCCACTTCCGCTTTGGGGGCCAGCAACAGTTGCCAGGGCAACCCTGGGCATGGCAGTGTGCTGGAAGGCGCCAGACCCCGCCCACTTCCGCTTTGGGGCCCAGCAACAGTTGCCAGGGCAACCCTGGGCATGGCAGGGGGCTTAAGGGTGCCAGGCCCCGCCCACTTCCGCTTTGGGGCCCAGCAACAGTTGCCAGGGCAACCCTGGGCATGGCAGGGGGCTGGAGGGCGCCAGGCCCCGCCCACTTCCGTTTTGGGGGCCAGCAACAGTTGCCAGGGCGAGCCTAGGCATGGCAGGGGGCTTGAGGGTGCCAGGTCATTGCAGGGGGCTTGAGGGCGCCAAGCCCCGCCCACTTCCGTTTTGGGGGCCAGCAACAGTTGCCAGGGCAACCCTGGGCATGGCAGGGGGCTTGAGGGCGCCATGCCCCACCCACTTCCGCTTTGGGGGCCAGCGACAGTTGCCAGGGCGAGCCTGGACATGGCAGGGGGCTTGAGGGTGCCAGGTCCTGCCCACTTCCGATTTGGGGCCCAGCAACAGTTGCCAGGGCAACCGTGGGCATGGCAGGGGCTGGAGGGCGCCAGGCCCCGCCCACTTCCGCTTTGGGGGCCAGCAACAGTTAACAGGGCAACCTTGGGCATGGCAGTGGGCTGGAGGGCGCCAGACACCGCCCACTTCCGCTTTGGGGCCCAGCAACAGTTGCCAGGGCAAGCCTGGGCATGGCAGGGGGCTTGTGGGCGCCAGGTCCCGCCCACTTCCGCTTTGGGGCCCAGCAACAGTTGCCAGGGCAAGCCTGGGCATGGCAGGGAGCTTGAGGGCGCCTGGCTCCGCCCACTTCCGCTTTGAGGGTCAGCAGCAGTTGCCAGGGCAAGCCTGGGCATTACAGGGGGCTTGAGGGCGCCAGGCCCCGCCCACTTTCGTTTTGGGGGCCAGCAACAGTTGCCAGGGCAACCCTGGGCATGGCAGTGTGCTGGAAGGCGCCAGACCCCGCCCACTTCCGCTTTGGGGCCCAGCAACAGTTGCCAGGGCAACCCTGGGCATGGCAGGGGGCTTAAGGGTGCCAGGCCCCGCCCACTTCCGCTTTGGGGCCCAGCAACAGTTGCCAGGGCAACCCTGGGCATGGCAGGGGGCTGGAGGGCGCCAGGCCCCGCCCACTTCCGTTTTGGGGGCCAGCAACAGTTGCCAGGGCAATCCTGGGCATGGCAGGGGGCTAAAGGGTGCCAGGCCCCGCCCACTTCCGCTTTGGGGGGCCAGCAACAGTTGCCAGGGCAACCCTGGGCATGGCAGGGGGCTTGAGGGCGCCAGGCCCCGCCCACTTCCGCTTTGGGGCCCAGCAACAGTTGCCAGGGCAACCCTGGGCATGGCAGGGGGTTGGAGGGCGCCAGGCCCCGCCTACTTCCGTTTTGGGGGCCAGCAACAGTTGGCAGGGCAAGCCTGGGCATGGCAGGGGGCTGGAGGGCGCCAGGCCCCGCCCACTTCCGTTTTAGGGGCCAGCAACAGTTGCCAGGTTAACCCTGGGCATGGCAGGGGGCTGGAGGGCGCCAGGCCCCGCCCACTTCCGTTTTGGGGGCCAGCAACAGTTGCCTGGGCAACCCAGGGCATGGCATGGGGCTGGAGGGCGCCTGGCCCCGCCCACTTCCGCTTTGGGGCCCAGCAACAGTTGCCAGGGCAAGCCTGGGCATGGCAGGGGGCTTGTGGGCGCCAGGTCCCGCCCACTTCCGCTTTGGGGCCCAGCAAGA